>NC_056741.1:1460660784-1460770784 GCF_019279795.1 Protopterus annectens
CACAAAGGGGGAGCCACCGCAGACCCCGGAAACTACCACCCCATTAGCCTAATGAAACTGGTCTGCAAGGCTATGGAGCATATCATCATGGAACTTATAAACAATGACATTGGTAATCTCCAAACTCAGGACCCCACCCAGTTCGGGTTTGTAAAAGGCAGATCATGTCTCCTAAACCTGATAGACTTCTTTGATGCAGTCACCAAAGCTGTAGATGAGGATAAGGTGGTTCACACAGCCTATCTAGATCTCGCCAAGGCTTTTGACACCATCCCCCACTCTGGAATTATAGATAAACTCACTAAACTAGGTATAAATCCCTATGTCACAAGATGGGTTGCCAACTGGCTCACTGACAGAACCCACACTGTGAAAATAGCAGACTCCAAATCCAGCTTCAGACCAGTGACAAGTGGAGTACCACAGGGTTCAGTCCTGGGTCCTCTCCTGTTTGGTATCTACTTCTCTGAAGTACAGGCCAACACAGAAGGTCTTTGGCTAATGAAGTTTGCAGATGACTGCAAACTAGGAGCCATAATCAAAACTCCAAAAGATGTGGACAGCCTATAAAAGGGCCTTGCTGAAACAGATGCCTGGTGTCAAAGCCACGGCCTCAAGCTCAATGCCAAAAAGTGCATTGTCATTCCTTTTGGTAGAAACTCAGTACCCATGAACTACCACATAGGTGGTAGTCTACTTAACACCAAAAGTGTGATAAGAGACCTTGGGACACAGGTGGACAGTAGTCTCTCCTTTGATAATCACATCGCCACAGTAGTCAGAAAATCCTTCTATGTGGCACACCTCATCACAAAAGGTTTCTCATCCAGGAAAAAATAGGTCGTTGTTCCCCTCTACTCGTCACTCATTAGACCCATTATAGAGTACAATGCCCCTTTTGGTATGTACCTCACAAGACATCTACAGCAACTGGAAAGGCCACAGAAATACCTCACAAAGAGGATTACCGGCCTCAAAGAGATGCCCTATGCAGACCGTCTCAAAAAACTGCAGCTTTACTCCGTTGCATATCGCCTACCCAGAGGCGATCTCTGCCTAACACACAAAGCTATGTCAAACCCAGAGCTTTTAGACATGCTCCACTTAAAGAAATGCTCTGGGGACCTAAACCTCTTCACCACAATAAACAGAACATGCTGGAGGGATAGATTCCTGTCCCACAGACTTCCCATAGTCTGGAACAAGCTACCTATCTATATCAAACAAAGCTCCTCATTAGCAGTCTTCAAGAAAAATCTTGATGATTGGATGGGAGATAGGAAATTCACCCCGGGGATTACTTCTGTGGCTCTGCTCAACAGTGGCACAGGAAAATCATTTTCTTGGTTGTTTGTGTGTATATCATTTGAATCTTTAGTGATTCCACAGTGTTCATTCCCTATGGTAAACTGACTGTCCTGCATAATATGTTAGAAAAATCATCTAAAAATCTTACATCTCAAATGGCTTAGTGATTAAGTGCTGTGACTATGGTATACAGGGTCTTGAGTTCAAAACCTGCAAAGGCTGTTTATTTTGTTGCTAGGCAGAAGTAGACAGAGTGAATAGGGCAATTTAAAGTGGCTTTAAGTGGGTTTGCACAATGCTGAGTTAATACACAGTTAAACGAATAGGAGCTTAAACTGTGTACGCTTCTCTTAGTGATGCTTACCAATGCACAAACACACTTAGCATCTACATTTAAGCAGAAATACACCAGATAACCATTGCTCACTTTCCCTTTTTAGAAAATATCAGGCTAATGACTTCCTTTAGTAAGTGTATATAATTTCCTGTACAAAACATGTCTCTATGTGTGGTCAATACAGTATCAAGGGGTGTGACAATACTGTATGGGACACATATATACACGGGTGATGTCACATGTTATATGCACTCACAGTTCCATTGTACACCAGCTACACTACTATGATGACAAAGATTATTTTCCACTCATTTCACTATTAAAATGGTACATTTAACGCTACCTTTCTATGTAAAATGTGATTGCCTGTTGTAGTACTTGAGCCTTGGTGGATGTCTCCCATATGCACTCAAAAACTGCTGAAGGGTACCCATCTGTGCTCTTATTTTCTTGTGTCTGTGTATCTGTGGCCATTGTTAACGTAGTGTTGGGATTGTGTACAACTATAGTGTGTACATGTTATTTGTGCTGTGTATGGAAGGGAGGACTTAGGTTCATATGTTTGGACTAGGCTATTGCCCTGGAGCTTTTACAAGCCTAGCCCATAGGATTACACTGGCATCGTGCCACCCAACCTTAGTTCACAGTGCGTCTGTCGACAAGAGACACTGGAGTGATCCTCAGGGTGCATTTTCTATTTCCCATCCACTCATCAGGATGTTCTTCGAAGAGGGCCAGTGAGGTGCTCTGCTTGCCATGTATGGGACATCTATTCCACAGCATGGGCAGTCTCTCGATCATGAACCTGTCCCTCCAGCATGTTCTGTTGATTGTGTTAATGAGGTTGAGGTCTCTGTAGTGTGTGGTGCAGAGGGATTTAGATTTCTTTAGATGTAGCATTTCACACAGAGCTGCGTCAGACCTGGCCTTTTTAAAGAATGTCTACATCAGCTGGAGAGTGAATAACAGCTCCCAGTTTGTAATCTTCTGCAAACTTGGTCAGTCAAAGTCCCTTTATATTGGAGTGAACTGCAGAGAAGTAGATGCCAAACAGGAGAGGACCCAGGAGTGATCCTTGTGAGACTCCACTTGTATCTGGTCTGTAGTCCGAATTGGTATCCACTACTTTCACAGTGCAGGTTCTATCAGTGAGCCAGGTTGCAACCCACCTTGTGACATAGGTGTTTATGGCTACTTTAGTGAGTCTATTTATGATTTGTGAGTGAGGGATGGTGTCGAAGGGTTTGGCATGATCGAGGTAGGCTATGTGAGCTACTTTGCCTTTAACCACAGCTTTAGTGACAGACTCAAATAAGTCTGTCAGGTTGACAGGTATGAGCTACCTTTCACAAATCCAAACTGTGCGTGGTCCAGATTTTGGAGATTCCCTATGTCCCTATTTATAAGGTCCATGATGATGCACTCCATAGCCTTACATATCAGAACAGTCAGGCTAATAGGTTGGAAGTTCCTGGTGTCTATATTCCCTGCCCATTTCGTGGAGTGGGATGACCATAGTGGTGCACCATATGGTATGAACAAAGCCTAAAATGAGGCTGTGATTGAACAGGACACTCAGATGTGGTACAAGTTCACTTTGTAATTCATGTAGAATATAGCCTGGGATATTGACAGGTCCCATGGAAGCTGTATTATTGGCTTTGAACAGTGCGGTTTTACCTGTGCAGCACTGATATTAGAAACTTGGCATTCCTCTGGTATTGTGATAGGCCCTTTATGTGGTGACAGCAGGTTAATTTTTACACTGAACCTATCAACCAGTATATTTGTAATATTAGTTGGCTCAATAAATGTGTTGCCATTGTGCTGTAGCTCAGAGCAGATCTGAGCATTGCCATGTAGGTTCTTGACATAACTATAAAATGCCTTGTGGTTGTCTTTATTATCAGCTATGATGTTGTTTTCATAGATAGCATTAGAGGTTTTGATGAGGGACCTCATTTTTGTGCCGAGGCAAACAAGGGAGTTTTCCCAGTCTTGGGACTTCAGCTTTCTCTGCAACAGTTTCTTCCTTCTGTTGTAGAGCTTGTGTATGTTAGGGTTCCACCAGACTGGCTTTCTTTTTTGGAGGAGAGCAACTTGTTTCTGTTTGGTATGGCCTATTCTATAAACTTGTGTTTATACAGTGCATTGGGGTATGATTCAGCAGTTGAGCACCTATTTTCCATTTGCATGGGCATTGTGAAGTTAGCCACCTCTGTTTTTAGCAGGCCAAAGTTAGCTTTGGAGAGGTTTTTCACAGTGGTTTCCTTTACGGGATTGAGGGTGGGATGTGAATATCCATGGTAATTAGCTTGTGGACAAATCTTTCCAGTGAGGAGTTGAGTACTGGTGTAGGGCAACGGTTGCCCATGTTAATAATGACCAGGTTGTGGATGATGTTACGCATGTTGGGAGTAAGAATGAGATGGTCCAAGGCATTGGAATTTATGAATTCCAGAAAACATTGAGCTAGTGTGTTGATACATGAGTAATTTTCCAAGTTAATGGAGGGATAGTTAAAGTCCCCCAATATAAGGGTATTGGGTTGTACCTTAATATTTTCCAGGGTCTTTAGGAATGTGGAGTGGTAGTTTTGGGACATGGTGGGGGAAGTATAGCAGGCCACAACCTGGATTGCAGTCTTACCCAGTGTTATTTGTACCTGACGTATCTCTGATGCATTATTTTTGGCTACTTGTCTGGAGGTGTGCATATCCTTTATGAATATCAGGACACCACCACCTTTAGGACTTCAGTCCATGTTTTGGGACTAAATAGTGTGGTATGAGGTATAGCCTGGTAGCAGAGGGGTGCTTTCTGGAGCCTTGAACCAAGTCTCTGTTACTGCATAGATGTCAATGTTCTCCATTTTATGGTGTGGTTCCAATGAGTACATTTTGAAATTTAGACCTGTAGCATTGAGTAGCATAGCCTTCAGATTACATTTGCCTGTATCTGTTATGGTGGTAATTTTGTCTTCAGGACATTACCTAAAAATACACTGAGGTGATATTTCTGTCAATATATGTTAGCAGTAATACTGTTAGTACATCATTCTCAGCTTATCTACTCATGTAATTTGAATATGTCTCTAATGTCATCCCTTTGTCTCTCCACTTTGTCTGGCTTGTTCCAGAGTCATTGCACTAAAGGGTTGTGAGCATATCTCTCCACTGCCAGGCTGTTTGCAGACTGACCAGGTATTTGGCCCATACTTTGTTTCTGTTCCACAGTTTATTTGTATTTGTGTGGGAAATACTGTTATGATCCAAGGATTTATGTCAGTGAATAATGACATACATGTCAGTTTCCATCCTCATATCTTTCAGACGGTTCTGCTGATACACACTCTGTTGCTGTAAAACTGTTCAGTTATGACAGCAATATTCTGACTATGTCCTTATATGTGGCCCATTTCCCAGCCTTTATACTGCCTTTGTTCATTAGTATTGCACTAAGAGGTTGATCTGAGGGTATTTCTACTCAATGCTAGAAGTCTAAACCACAAAATGCACTCATTCGATGCACTCCTTAAAATGGAGAACACTGACAACTGTGCAGTGACAGAGACCTGGTTCAAGGCTCCAGAGAGTACCCCTGCATTACCAGGTTATAATTCATACCACACCTTTCGGCCATCTAACCAGGACTGAAACACTAAAGGCGGAGGCGTGTCCATATTCATTAAGGATATCCACACCTCCAGTCTAGTTGCTCAGCATAATGCAGCCGAGATTATCTAAGTGCAACTAACTCTGGGCAAGACCACAATCCAAATTGCAGCTTGCTACAGATTCCCCACCATGCCCCAGGATTCCCACTACTTATTTGTTGATACACTGGAAAATATTACAGAATAACCTAACACCCTAATAATGGGCGATTTCAACTACCCCACCATTAACTGGGAAAACTACTCATGTACCAACAATTTTGTTCAACGTTTTCTGGAATTCATAAATTCCAGTGGCTTGGATCAACTTATCCACACCCCCACTAGGGGCAGCAATATCCTAGACCTGGTTATTACCAGCATGGGCAACCAGTGTTCTCCACGAGAGGTCAATTCCTCATTTGTCAGATCCGACCACAAGCTAATCACCCTAGACATCCACATCCCTCCCCCACGCCCCATTAGGCAAACCACCGTAAAAAAAAATTCTCCAAAGCCAACTTCACGCTTCTTAAGACAGTAGTGGCAAACTTCACGACACCCATGCTGACGGACAATAGAGGTATGACTGCTAAATCCTGCACAAATGCACTTTATAAGCACTTACACAAATGCATGTATCGTGCAATCCCTAACAGAACCAAGATGCTATCCTCCAAAAAAGGAAGCCAATCTTGTGGTCCCCTGCTATAAACAAACTCTACAATAGAAGAAAGAAACTGTTACAAAAGAGAGTAAAATCCCATGATTGGAGGAACTCCCTGGTCAGCCTCGGTAAGAAGCTGAGATCCCTCATAAAATCCTCCAAAGTTAATTACGGAAACAAAATCGTCACTGACTCAAAACACAACCACAAAGCATTCTATAGCTATGTCAAGAATCTCAATGGCAACACTCAGATCTGCTCTGAGTTACAGCACAATGGCACTAAATATACAGAACCAACTGATATTGCCAACATCCTGGTAGATAGGTTCAGTGCTAACTTTACCCCTGCCTCTCATTCCCTAAAAGGTCCATCTCTATACCGGAAGAATGCAAAGTTCCTGTAATCACAGCTGCAGATGTAAAAACACACTCTCCAAAGCCAAGAACACAGCATCCATGGGACCTGACAACATCCCAGGCTGTGATCTGCATGAACTACAGAACGAACTGGCACCCCATCTAAGTACCATGTTCAATCATAGCCTCACCTCAGGCTATGTGCCCACTCAATGGCGCACAGCGACTGTTATCCCACTCCACAAAGGGGGAGCCACCACGGACCCCGGAAACTACTGCAACATTAGCCTGATGAGCCTGGTCTGCAAGGCTATGGAATGTATCATCATGGAACTTATAAACAATGACATTGGTAATCTCTAAACTCAGGACCCCACCCAGTTTGAGTTTGTAAAAGGCAGATTATGTCTCCTAAACCTGACAGAGTTCTTTGAAGCGGTCACCAAAACCATAGATGAGGGTAAGGTGGTTCACACAACCTTTCTAGATCTTGCCAAGGCTGTTGACACCATCCCCCACTCTGGAATTATAGAAAAACTCACTAAACTAGGTATACATCCCTATGTCACAAGATGGGTTGCCAACTGGCTCACTGACAGAACCCACACTGTGAAAGTAGCAGACTTCAAATCCAACTTCAGACCAGTGACAAGTGGAGTACCACAGGGTTTAGTCCTGAGTCCTCTCCTGTTTGGTATCTACTTTTCTGAAGTACAGGCTAACACAGAAGGTCTTTGACTAATGAAGTATGCAGATGACTGCAAACTAGGAGCCATAATCAAAACACCAAAAGATGTGGACAGCCTACAAAAGGGCCTCACTGAGACATATGCCTGGTGTTAAAGCCATGGCCTCAAGCTCAATGCCAAAAAGTGCATTGTCATCCCTTTTGGTAAAAACTTTGTACCCATGAACTGCCACATAGGCTGTAGTCTACTTAACACCAAAAGTGTAATAACCGACCTTGGGACCTAGGTGGACAGTAGTCTCTCCTTTGATAATCACATCACCACAGTAGTCAGGAAATCCTTCCACGTGGCACACCTCATCACAAAAGGTTTCTCATCCAGGAAAAAAGAGGTCATTGTTCCCCTCTACTCGTCACTCATTAGACCCATTATAGAGTACAATGCACCTTTTGGTATGTACCTCACAAGACGTCTACAACAACTGGAAAGACCACAGAAATACCTCACAAAGAGGATTACCAGCCTCAAACAGATGCCCTACGCAGACCGTCTCAAAAAACTGCAGCTTTACTCCGTCTCATATCGCCTACTCAGATACGATCTCTGCCTAACACACTAAGCTATGTCAAACCCAGAGCTTTCGGACATGCTCCACTTAAAGAAATCCCAATCCCTCTGAGCTACATGCTCTAGGGACTTAAACCTTGTCATTACAATAAACAGAACATGCTGGAGGGATAGATTCCTGTCCCAGAGACTTCCCATACTCTGGAACAAACTACCTATCTATATCAAACAAAGCTCCTCATTAGCACTCTTCATGAAAAATCTTGATGATTGGATGGGAGATAGGATATTCACCCCGGGGATCACTTCTGTGGCTCTGCTCGACATGGCACAAGAAAATAAATTTCTTGGGAGGCGAAAGCCAGGGTACCTTCTGGCTAGGCTTATATAGGCCCTAGGGCCAATAGCCTAGTACGTGCCTATGAACATACACATATATATCTATATATACACATGTCCCCCTCCCCAAAGGCGTGCAAACCTGGAGTTGATACATAAAGGTGGGGGGGGGTGTGGGCCCTAACAGACTTTACAAGGTTACTTACATTTATAAAAAAAAAAGAAAAAACAGTTCCAATAGAAACAATATAAGAATTCAGGTACACTACCCACTAAGGATTCAGACAACCAACCCCAGATTTAGAACTGGGATATAATCCTGGAGTCAATGTACAAGTCAGTATGGAACATTTACAAGGGATTTTATTGACTGACTCCAGTCCATTGTTGTTGAATACTTTAACTGAGAATGGATTTACTGAAGAGTTGGCCACAGATACTGTTTCTCAGGCTGCCTTCAATGTTCAGTATAGAGAACTTGAAAACAAATTGTTCAATTACAAATGTTTACATTGGCAGAGACTGCATCTGGAAGAAGTTATACATTATAAGGCAGTTCCATGGGGATTGTGTGTAATTAAAAATGCCTACTTATGCATGCTATATGCTGATTTGCTGAAACAATGGCAGTCTCTTAGTCTTCAAGTCAGTATGGACTATATGTGACTGTTGACAGATTTTTTTTTCTACTCATTGAGGCAACTTTGTTGAAGAAAAGTCATGAGTTACAATCTAAGATTTTGAGTAGGCTTGTTGCTAATGTTTTTAAAGTTAGTTTAGATGAACTCTATGAATGGGTGGCTATGGATGAAAAAAGGCTGCAAGCCACCAAAGTGAAGAAATTACAAGAATTGCAAGATTTTAAGGATGACCATGTTTTTTTCTTGACCAAGGGATTTTGTTGCTAAAGACTATATTATTAACACTGATGTACCTTCTAGCCTGGTTGCTGACCCAGGAAGTAGTAATATTACTAAAGAATCTATTTAGTGGCTTTACCCAGCTCTAGTACAGTGGATAATGTTGCTACCATCCCTTTTCCTCTTCAAGCCCCTTTACCAATAAAGAAGGATTACAAGTGAGGGTGGTCGAAAAGTCATGGAAGGAGGGAATGTGTGCAACAACATGACTCCTCCCCAGCAGAATGCCAAGGATGGTGAATCACATCATGTCACAGAATTGAGTGGATTAGTTTTTAATATTTCTTTGTTTGAGCTGACAGAGGTACATCTTTCTGTGTTGAATAAAAGTATGAGCTTTGTTTCTAGTATATCGTCTAATTTAATGGACATATTGACAGACCTGAGGTTATTTGCATGAAAGGTATCTCTTTCTTTACTATATCCACAATCTGAAATGAATGACTCTGACTTATTCAAGAAACCTAGCACATTTAGTCCTGTAATACACCCACACTTGGATGTTTTGTTGAACTTTGTGAAAATGAGATTTGTAAGAACCTGATGCATGACCATAGACATTCGTATCACAATATATGTTTAGAGCAACGTTAGGCTTTATATGAATTGCAAAGAGCCCCCCACCTTGTTATTTGTCCTTGTAATAAAGGTGGAGAGATTGCTGTTATGAACAATGAGTTTTATCTAAGTAGTATGTCTGAGCTGTTGTTTGATGATGAGACATATATGCAGATTTCTAAAAGTGGTTAACAGTATTATTGACAAAATATGTTTTAGTACATGATTTGTTAATGAATGGCTGTATTGATCAAGGGCTACTTGAGTATTTTTCAGTTGAATATCCTGTAATCCCTATTTTATATGGACTCCCTAAAGTCCATAAAGATATTCTCAAGCCACCAATGTACCCCATTGTTTCTAGTAGGGGCTGGGTTACAGAACCCCTTTCTATTTTTGTTGAGAAAAATTTAAGGAAGGTATTGGACAATGTTGACTGTGTGCTTAAAGTTACAAAAATATTTTTGAATGATTTTTATCATTGGTATCAGTCATATTCCTTTCATGTGTATTTGCACCTAGTAACACTTGATATAATGTCGTTATTCAATGTTATTCCCAATGACATAGGAGTAGAGAATGTCAGGTTGTATTTGTATGTGAATACTGATTTTACAGTAGGGAAGATAGAGCTAATTTGTGCTTTAATAGATCTAATTCAGGAGAACGATGTTTTTATTTATAATAATGATTTTTACTTACAAAAGGTTGGCGCAGCGATGAGCATGGCTTCGGCCAACAGCTACACCAACCTTGTTTTGGCCCACTAGGAGAATTTTTATGTTTTCATTGACAGTAATCCTTTTGTATGGTATTTAAATTTTTATAGAATGTTTGTTGATGATGTGGGGGTTTTTTTTGTTTATTTGGAGTGGTAATTTGGATAGTTTGATGAGTTTTAGAGTATTTACGTGGCACCATGACATTTTTGAAGTTTAGTCATTGTGTGTCAGATAAGGCAACAGAGTTTTTAGATGTGTATGTTAGCCTTGACAATAGTAAGAGACTTAATACAGACATTTATGAAAAAATGAATCAGGAATGCCTCATTAGTGATCCATCTGTTAGTACAAATGTTGTCACTGCTATGACCAATATGTGTTTGGTTAAAAATAGTTATTAACTTCTTCTAGTAACATCAGTGTTACTTGTGATGTTATTAAAAAGAATTGGTCACTTCTTCTGGCTAACCCAGCCCTTAGGAAAGTATTAGATGAGAAACCAATCTTTTCTTTTAGAAATAATTTATCGCTTTGGTGACAATTCTGCTATAAGAGCTTTGAACAGATTCCTTGTGAGCTATCAGAGAGGTGTGATACATATTTTTGTCGAAAGTGTAGAACATGTCAGTACATTTTGCGATGTTCTCCTTTTTTACATCTGCATACCAAGCAATTGATTTGTCTTGAATTTTTTGCAGATTGTACAACCAAAAATGTGATATATTATGCCAGTTGTAATGTTTGTACTGCATTTTATTTTGGTAAAACCAATAGAATGTTCAAAGACAGAGTATAGGAGCATGTAGATGATATACAGACTCATAAGAGTACTAGTGCCTTAGCAAAACATATATTAGATAGTGGTAATGATCATAGTTTTAAGTTTCTCATTTTGGAGTTGTTTTTTGAAAATATGAGGGGTGGAGACTTAAATGTAGCACAGAGAAGAAGGAAATGAAATGGATATTGTTGTTGAAGGGAAATGTGTATCCTGATTTAAATGAATGTGTGTCTCTGCAGCCAATTTTGAAGTCCTGACCCCTTAAACATTAATATTCATTACTTCTAATAGATATTTAGGGGCATGCACCTTTCTGACTTGAAAATTTAAAAACTTTGAATAGGTGTGTTGGTTTTCTGCCTTTGGATTGGTTATTTAAAGTGGTATTTGGTGTGTTAGTAAGTGTTAACAGTATCACAATATAAGAAGCAATGATTTTTTTTTTCTAATTCCCAGGATTCATGCAAAATTAGAGATATTGATGTTGACCATATTTGAAAAGAATGAAGGCCAAATAATGCAAATGATTTGGTAAAACAGACAGTCAAGAAATGTAAATGAGTGGCCAAGGATGAACACAGGATAGCAGCAGATTTCTTCAGCTCCACCAATTTCACTGCACTGACAGGAAATAATTACTTAAAAAATTAATTTATGAAGTAATTTTCTTTCTAAATATGTTTGTTTTATCTATTTCTTGAACATTAAAAAAGAAAGGAAATTTTAATAATATTCCTGTCAGAAATCACCTTGGAAATTTTCTTGTCAGTTTCTCTGTTTGAAATGAGTTCCAGTAAGACAAATTCTCAAGACTCCAGCATCAAGAAAGAACTTCAGTCTCTGATATCTACAATCCAGCAACTTACTGCTAAGATGGATAAACTGGATACTAAAATTGATACCTTCATAGAAAAAACTACAAAACAAATAGACTTGTTACATATAGACTTGCAACAACAGAAGATCCAGATTACAGGCATAGAAGAGACTGTAAATGACATGGAAAATAGAATCCAAGAAGAGGAAATCAACATTGAGTTTTTGATGAAACAAAATACACATCTACAAACAAAGCTTGATGACCTGGAAAATAGATCTAGGCACAATAACATTAGGATTTTTGGACTGCCAGAAAATATTGAAGGTAACAATATTACTTCTTTTTTAACAACATGGCTCCCTAAAACTTTAGACTTACCAGAAGCATTCTCTTTTGGTATCGAAAGAGCCCCTAGATCTATAGCTAATACTAACTCTAACAAAAAGTATCCTAGATCAGTTATAGTTAGATTTCTATCATCTTTTGATAAAGAGATGGTTCTTAAATCTGCTTGGGCTAAAGCTCCTGTTAAAATTAATGAGACAACTGTGCATTTTGACAATGAATATTCTTCCTTGGTAATAACTAAAAGAAAAGTTTTTCTGCCATTAATAAGGGAGCTTAAAAAAGCACAGTTTAAAACCTACCTTCTGTTTCCTGCCAAGCTAAAAATCTTCCTTCCCGATGGTCCTAAAATTTTTGATGACTTAGACTCTGCATTACTGTTTATCAAAAAAAATAAGATTTTGGATAAAATAGAGGAAATGGAATGGGCTAGTCCTTCATTAAAGAGGTTGGCAACTGAAACTTTGTGGAAGACTTCAGAAAAGAAGAAGAGACTAAAAAACCAATGACTTGTTCTATGTTTTTTTCTTTTTTTTCTCTCTTTATTTTTCTTCATTATTAATCTTTTTAAATATAGTTACTGCATTTTCAGAAAGCCACAAATATTCTGAAAAAGATTTAATCAAAGTTATTTTTTGTGTGCAAAGAACTGTTTTGTTTCATAATCAGTCAAAATATCTGAGGAACTAATAGCAAGCTATCATTCAATATGTTTCTCTTTCTGACAAAGAGAATTAAGGTTAGTAACTTGATACATGTTTTCTTTTTTTTTCTTTTCTTCTTTTCTTTATTTTAAACAATTACATTCTAGTTAGATTATGCAGTGGGTATGGGGTGGGGGAGGGCAGGGAGAGAAGTGTAATGAAAATATGATAAATGGAATAATAACTTATTTATTCCTTGTAAAAAAGTTTATATGTTGTTTAAATGCTATTGCTAATTATACTTCTTTGATTATATTGTTTATGCCTGTTTACAAATAATCTGTCATGCCTTAATTAATAATAATTAGAACTAAATAATAGTAAATAGTATGTTTCATTTCCATCTTTATTAATATAAGCAGCAAGTAATATTCCATTGTAAATACTTTTTATAGCTTCCTTTTACATTTTTTTATTTTTGCTTTTGCTCTCTTTTATTTTCTACTCTCTTTTTTTCTTTTCTCTGTTCTTTCTCTTTATTCTCTTTCATATTAATATATTGACATGCTTATGATCATACAGGTACAGTAAATAATAAGATTTGTATAAAAATTGAATTGGGGCAAAAATATTGAGTTCTATTACATATTAATGACTTTGGGCTTAGTTTCACTTTCATAGAGGCTGTATTAACTTGTAAAATACTTCGTGAAGGTTTTGTTATGTTTAGCTTCATTTATACTGCTAAACGAATGCCAGTCACTTGTTTTTTCAAAAATTCCCACCAAAATGTTAAGGGAGACAATTTGGGATGTGGGTTACCTCGTGAACAGTGTCCTCGAGTTGTTTTAAAAGCTTCAACACTCAGAATTCACGCAGAGAAGCTGAAAGCAGTCAATTTGAACTTTGACCCCAGAATTCACACTGACACATCGCAGATTCATGAAGAACACTCTACCAGGAAGTAGAACTGCTGCAAATGCGACTCTGCGATGGAAAATGAACTCTTTAACATTTAAATGTGAGTTATTTTATATAATTACTTAATTATTTATGTTATAATTTATAAAATATGTAAGTTATAATGATTTTAAATGATGTTGTTTCTCATAGTAAGCAAATGTGATATTTTAGAAGGCATAGAAAGTGAAACATTTATACAAGTGTTTTTGAAAGTTTACTTGACTGCAGCA
Source organism: Protopterus annectens (assembly GCF_019279795.1). Taxonomy (NCBI): domain Eukaryota; kingdom Metazoa; phylum Chordata; order Ceratodontiformes; family Protopteridae; genus Protopterus; species Protopterus annectens. The sequence continues at coordinate 1,460,674,689 of NC_056741.1, forward strand.
TATTAATTTATGTTAAAAACTTATGATTTAAACATATACATTGCTATAATTCATTTGATTTATCTGATTGACAAGCATAAATAACTTTATGACTCTATTCTGGAAGAAGTTGTCATGTGATATATTTTAAAGCAGCAGTTTAGATATACAAAATACAGATGGCTTTCTTCACAATAATGCAAGTGTTTCTGAGAATTTACATAACTATGCAGTATGATTTATAACAATTTCTATAAATATAATATTTTATTCTACTGACAATTATAAGTATGAGAAAAAAGCTCTGATACAAGTAATTTAAAGTCTTTTTGAAGCTGTTAACTGCATTTACATGACAGAAAATAGATACATCTTAATATATGTAATGTCTGAACCATATTATCCATAGCTATTGATTTAAATGAACATTAGAACTTATTTTTACAAACTTTGAATAAATTAATATGTAAATATGCCCTCCCTTTTTTTTTCTTTCTTTCTTTCACTCTCCCTCCCTTTCTCACGTCTTTTATTTTTCTCTCTCTTCTTGGTTCCTAATATCAAGTTTATTTGAATGCTATTTGAATATAAATGTATTATATTAAATAGATGTATATAGTAGTATGAATAGTTTTTTTAAAAAAAAAGTTTCTCTTAGTTTATATGATGCTGTTTTATCAAATGTGTAGTTTTGTCTTACCAGATAATCTAATTGAAAGTTGTTAATTTAAGTTAAATATAACTAGTATTAAATTGATAAGGTGGTAGCTGAGGTACTGCTGCTTAGGGTTAACTTGAGTAGTATGTACTACTCTAAGTTGGACCTCTTAACTCCTGGCTGGGTGCAAGGTTTAATCCTTACATTATTTTCTCTTGTTCACTGTTGTATGTATATAGTTCTGACATCCACAATACATTTTGTAAGCTCATTGTCACTACAAACAAAATTGAATCTTATACAAAATCCCATAAGAGATTCAATAAATACAGCTATATCTAAAGGTACACCTAAAGGAGGAGGTATAACATTACTTATTTTGTTAATTGTTATTTTGATCATAATTTTTTATGTTTTAAAAATGCCAAATGACTTCTCTAAAAGGAATTTCTTTAAACATTAATGGACTGAATAATCCATGTAAAAGGGAAAGCCTAATAAGATACATTAATTTACATAAGACCAACTTAGTCTTTCTTCAAGAAACACATCTCTTGAAAAAAGATATTGATAAACTAGCCACAAACAAATATACAGTATTGGTTAGTTCAGAGCACACTCAGAAAAAAAGAGGAGTGGCTATTTTATGGAATAAAAGTATGCCCATTCCTAAAATTATTAAGTCTTATCAGGATGATAAAGGAATGTTTTGTATGGTTACAATACAAATTAATGGGAAGACTTATACATTAATCAATGTATATTGGATACCTGGAATTGATATTAATACAGTGAAATACCATCTTGATAAGATCATATCATTCTCTATAGGAGATATTATTTTAGCTGGTGACTTTAATTGTATACTACATGAAAGTGACACTACCACTATAGGAAAGAGAATTACATCTAATGCAAAACATTTAAAGGATTTTGCTAATTCTTATCATTTAAATGATATTAATAATCAGATAGACTCAAAATCATTACCATACACTTTTTTTTCTAACAGATACAAAACTTATTCAAAAATAGATAGAGTCTTTATTTCTAACCAAATGATAACAGAATTAATTAACTCTAAAATCATTTCATGTCCTATATCTGATCATAATTCAATTGTTTTTGAGTTCATGATAAAAAATACTCACAATGTTCAGATCAAAAGGATACCAGCATACTTAACTCAACTAAAAGACTATAAAGAATATATACTTTCAGAAGTACAACATTTTCTAGACATAAATAATACTCCTGAAGTATCCATTGTTTATGTTTGGGATGCTTTAAAATAATATCTATATGGACAAAGTATCAGATGGTATAATAATAAAAGGAAATCTTGGGATAAGGAATTGTTAGATATTCAAAGTAAACTAGACTCTTATAAACATAATAATAAAGAAAATATTATGGATAAGAAAGTCATTGAAGAAATAAACAAACTAAATGAGAAATACAAAGAAATTTTAACTCATAAAGTTAAAATAACTTTAGAGAAATACAAGTTTTTGTCTTACTCAATAAGCCCCAAATACTTACATAGACTTAAAAATAAAACAAAAGGTTGAATAAACAAAATCATATCAAAGAAATCTTTTCTCTAAGGAAAAGAAGAATGTTTCTAGTCTACCAGAAATACTAGATGAATTTAGAAATCACTTTCACAAAATTAATCATAATAACATTAGCATGGAACCTAAAGATAAAATAAAGGAATTTATAACCACAAACATGAATAAAAAGCTTAATAAACAACAGATTAAACTATTGGATAAAAGTATTTCATATACAGAGGTTGTTACACAAATAAACAAGCTTAAATCAAACAAAGCACCAGGTATGATGGTATTATACCAGAGATATATAAAATCCTTTCTAAAAGTACATACTCATTAATACATAAGGTTTTTATTTTGGCCCAAAATGAGCTAATAACCCCCGCATCTTGGCAATATACATTTATTTCGCCAATTTTAAAACCTAATAAAGATCCAACTAGATGTACTTCATATCGACCCATCTCATTACTTAATGTTGATTATAAAATGTTTATGAGTATTTTTGCTGATAGATTGAAGACAATCATCCCTGGCATTATAGAAATAGATCAGACAGGCTTCATTGTAAATAGAAATACTTTTGATAATATAAGGAGAACTCTAACATTAATTGATTTTGCAAATAGGAAAAAGAAAGATTTAACACTTATTAGTCTTGATATAAGTTCAGCATTTGATTCAGTAAGTTGGGACTACCTGTTTACCTTACTGAAGTGCACAAACTTTTCAGATGCATTTGTAAATCTAATTGAGCATCTATACAAAGGAACATTGGCTTATATTAAGATAGGAATATATGTCTCACAAAAAATACCCATTTTTAAAGGTACAAAACAAGGGTGTCCACTCTCTCCACTATTATTCACTTTAATAATGGAGCCTTAATCTGATCAGAAATAGTACTGATATAGAAGGATTTGAAATAGATGAAAATACAACATCTAAAATTCAACTCTTTGCAGATGATGTTCTAATTACATCAGCAGGATCTAATTCTTCTATGCAGTCTCTATTTGATAAAATGATGAATTTTAAAAGTATTTCTGGTTTAATATTCAATGAAGAAAAAACTAAAATACTACCTATATATACACATGAAAAAATGTTCTCATTAGTGATTTTACTAAATATGTACCCAATTCAGGTCAGATAACTTATCTAGGTATAATATTATCTAAAGATATTAAATCTATTATACATAATAATTATAATACCTGTCTTCTTAATATACAAAATCTTTTCAATACCTGGAATAATATGTTTTTTTACTATGGAAGAGAGACTTACAATTATTAAAATGATAATATTCCCCAAGATATTATACTTAATACAATCAATAATACTCCCACCTACAAAAATAATTATCAAGAAATTGAATACATTAATATTAAATTTCCTATGGGCACCTAATAGACCTAGGATTGCATTAAAGAAACATACTAATAGCTGGTCTCAAGGGGGTATTTCTTTTCCAGACTTTAATTTATATACTATCTCTTCTATTGTAAAAGTTATTACTTTATTAATAGATCGGTCATATGTTGTAAAATGGAAAGATTACTGGGAGCTAATTAGTATTCACTTCATGAAAATCTCCTTAACACATAAAAATATGATTGTAAATAACTCCATGTTATGGTTACTAAAGGAATTTTGTACTTCACCTATTACACCTAAACATATAGTTAGTTACCCATTAAACATTATTATTAGCTATTGTAACTTTATATTCATGCATCCTAAATATAGGAAATGGAATTTTATTATAGTCCCTATAATGTATACTCGGGGTATGCTTTTGTCATCCACTTCTGAAGGAACTCATTTAGCTACAGATAATGATCTAAAGTACTGGTATCAGTTGATATCTGATAATAAAGTTAAAAATCTAGATTTCTTAAAACAAGAATATGATCTAAGAGAAACTTGCTGGTTAGAGGTTCAGACCTTTAGACAACATCTCATTGATAAAATAGATCTAATGTCTATAACAGTTAAAGAATCTATCCCAACACTGATTGATTACTTGATATTAAATTTACAACATAAAGTTTCTGATAAAGGTAAGCTTTCATATATACATAAAATTATCAGACAATAAACTTTTTACAGTGTAGATACCTACTGGAATTATTTCACTTCCATTAATGGTGACCCACCAAATCAACAAGATAAACAATATATATTGGAATCTGCCTATAAAACTACGTCTTCCATTGTCTGGAGACTTTTTACATGGAAATTTTTACATAGATCCTTTTATACACCTTTGATGATGAATAAAATAAATAATAAAGATAAACTATGTAAAAGATGTAATGTAGAAATTAATGCTGACTGGGCTCATATGTTTTATGACTGTATAAAATTGAAAGAATATTGGAAGTCAATTAATGAATTTTTGCAGGCTCTTTTTACAGATAATTTCATTATTTCTAAATCTCTTATATTATTCGACACACCTGTACCTCAAAGTGTTAAAAAGGTTAAGCTTCCCTTGTTATGGTCTATTCTAGCAGTGGCTAGAAAAATAATAACCAGAAATTGGATTTCAGATACACCTCCTTCGTTCAATGAATTTAAAAATGTTATGAATATAGTGTGTCATATGGAATTGAATACAATAAAGTCAAAAACTACTAGAAAAACATCGTATTATATTGTATGGGATAATTTACAAAACTTGTTAAAAAAATCTTAACTTCAATAGCATGCTATTTTAGTTTAATTAATTGATCTGATTGTAGTGGATGTCTTTGTAAATACTTTGGTTGTTTTGTTGAATGTTATAATCATATATATTTTAATTACTTGTATAAAATTGTTATGATATTTCTCTTGTATGTTAAAAACAATAAACTTGTTTTAAAAAAAAAAAGAAATGTAAATGAAATTGTATTAGCAGAAAGTAATTAATGGGAGGTGAGATAGGAAGTGAAGTGAGGATTGCGGAAAATGTTTAAGTGTCACAGTTCATATTTTGGGTATAATATCAATGGATTGTAGTTGGAGATTTATGATTTGGTGAAGGACCAATGCATTATCAACACGGATCTAGGAAGAAAATATTTGATGGTGTCATGAACTTAAAATTTAAAATTAGTTATTTTTTCAAGGTCAAAGCCTTTAAGACCAATCCATCTGGTAGCTCTTTTTGAGCATGGTCTGTAAACTGTTAAAACATATATTATCTAAAGGTAATGAATATTTACTAAGATGCTAGTTTGTAAAGTTGAATGTTCAGTCATGCTATCTCCTTTTTGACTAACCTGTGCTCTTGTGCAAATCCAGTTGGAATTACCAGGCCATCAAGTAGGTTGTTTATCCCACACCATCTAAATCCATTCAGTAAGCAAAGAAAAACAAATTTTAAGCTTGATCGCAAGTGTAGAGTCCAAATGTCTCACTGTAACGATTCTAACTGTTAAAAGACTGAATTATGGACTACTGATTGGAGCAACATACTGTATAATCCCCACTTAAGGAGAAACTGTGGTCTGAGTCACGGTATAACTTCCCACTAGTGGTAAAGGCAGGATGACTATTCCATTAGCCCTGTAGCTACATGTAAACTATATTAGTGGCAGGTGCAGAATACAGGTTGTGACTATTTGCAGCAAAATGGTAAGGGAGGGATAAAGGCAGTGAATTATGAGGTTCCATGAAACATGTAAACCTGGTGTAAAATGGTAAAAATGCATAATGATATTTATTGTTGTTATTATTATTATTATTATTATTATTATTATTATTATTATTATACATAACAGCCTGTCAGGAATGAGAGCCATATAGGAATCTGTAATAAAAAACATCAGTTTGATTATACAAAACATGTATATATGTGTGCATGTGTGTGTGTGTGTGTGTGTGTGTGTGTGTGTGTGTGTGTGTGTGTGTGTGTGTGTGTGTGTGTGTGTGTGTGTGTGTGTGTGTGTGTGTGTGTGTGTGTGTGTGTGTGTGTGAGTGTGTGTGTGTGTTTGTAAATGTGTGTCCTGTGTGAGCCCATGCAGGGGATGAGACCAAACCAGTATTGCAAGGAACAGAGTGTGAACCTTGTGCAATAAAAAGATGAACATGAGTGACCTCAGCAGGAAGACAGGAGGAGATATGGGACAACCACCACAGACTATGCATTTTGAGGGGGAGATTGGACATCCCAATGTAGTTTGGAATTTTGTGACAGTCATGGTATGGGTCTACATTACTGTGTCTGACTTGTCAATCTTTAGTTTCATTTTATTTTTTCAGGCTTCCAATAAAATCAGCAATGTCATTTCAGTAGTTCATAAACGGTGGTCCTATAGGGGAATTTTGCAAACATGATATAACAATGTTGAATAATATTGGACAAATAAATGACCACCACAATAACTGCATATGCATACATTTCTTCTTTATTAATATTTTAGAAAAACACTGCAACTACAAATTTCATCTTTGTATATCATAAAATCTAATGTACTTATACATTGCAACTTAAAAGATAATTTCACTATCTTTGTATGGAGTAATTTCCAATCAGAATCATTTCTGGATGAAAATGTGCAAGAACTGTATATCTGTTTATGAGGAAAGTTCTTGTGTCTATAAAGAATTCAAGCTTCTATATATCACAAAGATATTCTATTTCTGCATCATATTGTAAAATTCAAAGTAAGGATACAATTAGCAACTAAATGAATCAACTATAATTACATAGCTAACAAGATGGGAATCCTGTAGCAGGAGATAACCTAATATGATGACATATCTGCAGCCAAAATAATTGATTTTGCCAGTTTGTTATAAGAAGCAAGAATGTGGAATCTATAACTTTTATTTTCTGTTTCTCGATGGGGGGGCAGAAGCCACTTATACTGATACTGACTGCAAAAGGAAATCAAACAATTTATTTTGCTGATCATTACTAAAAAAAGAAAAGAAAAGAAAAAGAAACAAAGAAAGAAAACATACATTTTATGAATTGTATGTGGGCTGACATGGAAGCTTCACCAACATATCTTCTAACGGAAGAGAGAGAGAAAGAGAAATATTAATTCCATAGTCACACAACCACAACCAAAATGGAAATGCCATTCATCATGCCACAGATGCTATTAGAAGACTTGCGACTAAAAAACATCTATGCAATAGCAAAAATACAGGAAATCTAGTTAATCATACATAAAAACTGTCTAGAGTAAAACAATTTATAATGCATGTTATATGTTAAAATATCAGGTCTTACAACATAACCATTGTTTTTCATATATGCTAAACCATAAAGTAGCATTTTTTTTATTACAAAAGACATTAAGGTGCTTTTTTCTGAGCTCCCCTAAAAAAGCAATATTGTATTGAAGTATAGAGTGATAGTGACTGCATGTATTGCTAGTGTTCTTCAGATTTTGTCAGCCATTTTGAGATTCATCTCAGAGTTGTGCATCTTATTCCAATTAGAAGCTTCCAGGTAGTGCATTCACATATAAAGTATGCAGCTCTTATAAAGATAACTATAGCAGAAATGCTAAAATACTTTGCACATAGACTTTATGAACTTGTTTAAAAGTACCATCCTTACTCTCTTTAAAAATCAACAAATTTATCGACTGCCTTTGGATTAGAGAGGTTTATTTTCTTTTTAATAGAAAATGGTACAGAAGCTGGCTTGTCTCATCAAGAAGTTTTCCTGAAGGATGATGAATATGTTGTAAATGGATTGTTATGCTTATTTTATACTTCCTACTCCTGAACTATATTTTATAACTGCATTTTCTGTTATCCTCTTAACACGTGATGTTTTTGTTGTTTTATTGCATGCAGTCTGTAGACTCAGACTGTAATCTTGCAGAACATTTTATCATCATGTTGCTTCACCATTATCATTCTCTTCATAATTCTTTTCTTATCATTTGATCTTTGTTATTGCTTCTTAAACTATGATTTTATCTTAGACTTTTTCTCCCAGAGCTTAGTATCCTGGTCTCCAAAGCTCAACAATTTGCTTCCACTTTCATGCATCCTTTCCCCTTCTTTTGTTGAAAAATTGTTTTGCTGCTCATAGTCTGACCACTATTTTGACAGTTAGAGAATGTGTGCCATTGTTACTGGTTCACTTAAATAAACTAAAACAGTGTCCATAAATAAGTGAGACACCCTTTCCACGATAAAAAAAGACAAGCCTGCCATAAGCATACTTGTCTAAGTGCAAGAAAATTATGCGCCAATGCTAACAAATTGTTGTCCATCCTCAAAGCTGTAACCTGTTATCCTAGTTATATCTTGGCTTTAGAAAGAGTTATTGGACTGCCATAACTATCAGGAAATGTACTAGCACACGGGCTAGAAAACTGTCTCTGCATCGCATCCTAATTTCTATATCATTCTAAAGTATTTGATAGTTCTAAAATGAAATGACAATCTCAACAATGCTGAGCAGCTGAAGCAAAATAAAGCACAAAATACAGAAAGGTAAAAAAAAAAGTTTAAACATTTCTTATAGAAAGACAAGCTCCCCTGCCACCCCTGATGTGCATGTCTCTGGGGTCTGGGGGGTGGAGCAAACCCTCCCTTATACACTTATATATACTAATTCCATGGTTGTACCAATTGAGACAAGGGAGAAGTTTCCAAGTCTCCCAAAAGAAGCTAAGATTTCTAAGTGTGAGCCAGGAGTGATTTCAAATTGAAAAGAACAATTGATATTGTGATGTTCAGATTTTTATTTCTTTTGAATACCGACACTTGATGAATTTCACCTCAGTCAACTGTAGAGAAGCTGGATTTGAAATCTCCTTATCTCAGTGCAGGACAGGGAAAACTTTAATGCATTAACAATTCCTAGGGCATTAGCTGCTTACCTAAATATCTAGAGAAGATAATAAGGTAAAAATTAATTTTCAAGTAATTCACTAGTTCTTGCCCTATATTCACAGGTGTACCACAGAGGTCAACAGTTGGTATCCTGATATTGTATTGTTGTATTTATTTTTACTTTTTTTGACAGGTTAGTCTCTCTTTACAAAGGTTGTTTTCATGGGAGACATTAATGTGATATTTATACTGATTATCCAAGAAAAAACCGAGAAGTACCTGGAACTTGAACAGAAATCCAACCAAAGAACAAACAACTGACCAGGAAGCCAAACACTACAGAAAATTAATCCAACAATGGTAGAAACCACTCCAATTCGCAGTTGTAGAAAGAAGCTATCATTTATTGGTAAAACTACTGCAATTCATGGTTAAGTGCTTTCTTCCAAACATAGACTTCTTCAGAACCATAAAAACTCTTCTAAACACTGAATTTAAGAGCTGAGAGAAGTAAAACCACACCTTCAAGAACTGCCAGTCAACAGACAGGCTGAACAAAGCCCGGAAAAATTCTTAAAGGTGTTCACACACCAAAAAACACTTCAACATTAAACTAAGCAAACATGACTAAAACAAATCTAGAACATCAAAATACTACAGAAAGCCATTACAGTTGTAAAATTTTGCTCAAAATAAATTGGCTTTGCTTTTAATCTCACTACCAGTGGAAATATAATCATTCAATCCAGGCGGATTTTCTGCATCTAAAGCCAGCTGCCAATACATCTCACAATGTAGAAGTCGGTTTTCCCAGTCTCAAACAAAGGTACCTGCTTCCACTTGTTCAAGCCCCCAAGAAAATGAACTTCTCAAAACTAGAGCATGTACAAGCATGCCTAGTTAAAACACTCCTCATGTGCCTTATAGATATATTATAGTAGTGTTGGTATATCCTTTTGTTGAGTGCATTTTTAGTCTTACCAATATAGAAGGCAGGGCATGACATGCATTTCGCCAAATAGACTATCCTCTCTGATTGGCAAATGAACTTACTACAGATGTTCATACCTCAATTTTTTTTCCATTATGTGACCTTCAATAGCTGGTTTCAGTATAAGTGCACTGATGGCAACATCCACATTTTGTCATAGTCCATGTCACTTCTCTGGCAACAATCGATTTCTCCAGTAACCGTTTTATGTTAGGCTTGTTATAAAGGTGAATGAAGGGGAATCAGGGAGATTTTGTTTAAGTCTCTCATCACAATGTAAGATGGATACATTTCTCCACAGCACGTTTTAGTTTTTAGAGTACAATCAGTAATGTAAAATCATATTGGTGTGGCCAAATATTTTCTTACTTTCATTTGCTTTGTCTTTTGACTTAATATTATCAAAGCCATACCTAATAATAGGTGTGTACCTATTGACTCTGCCTGCCCACACATCCTTCTCAAGATTATCAAGTGGAGTTTGAGGATACCCTCTTTTCAAAAACATAGATTTGAGGGTGTCAAAGTATATTACACAGTTGTTGTCATCAGATGTCAGGAGAGAAATCCTGTTTTTCATTGTTTGCAATTATCTTATTTCTAGCTTAAAATGGGAGCGGATCTATATCACAATGTTGAACTAACAAAAGTTTGATTGTTGTAATATTGAACTCTAAAGTCCGAAACCCAACAAAATTGAAAACACAGAACAGTGATTTTTTTTCCAGGGAAAAAAATCACTGTTCCGTGACAAAAAAAATTAACTTTAAACTTAAACTACTGTTCCGTGACAAAAAAAAAAAAATTAACCTTAAACTTAAACTACTACTACTTAAATATACCAACTCCGAGATCGCACCACAGTGGAGGAAATAGCAATGCCCCAAAAACATCCCACCGATTTTTTCCCTGGGAAAAAAGTCGATGTGCCGTGGCTTCACTATTTTCAACTTTCGTTCTTTAGGGTTCAACATTACAATGTTCAAACTTGTTTTAGTTTGACATCGTAATATAGACCACCATGGGAGCTATTTTGGGAAATTAGTGGTTATTGTAGTGAGAAATATTAATTTCTGTTGTTTCTAGACAGACAGGCACCAACTAGTCAAATTTAAATTGGTCTTTGACTTTTTACTGTTTGCTATATATCAACTAAGCTCTACTTTTGTCTTTTAGGAAAGACTCGAGTGCTGTACTTGCCAGCCTCAGCTCAAGAAATTGGAAAATTGTTCGATGATTTCTTGCACTAGAAATAACAAGTGATTTTTACATTTTTCTGCTATACTTACAGTAATTTTGGTATTCTGACATTTCATTTAATATATTTTCCTGCTATTCTTTCCATTTAAATCACTGTTTCCATTGTTTGCAATTACCTTGTTTCAGGCATAGTATGATAGCCATCCTGGGATATTACTGCCTGCTGTATTGAGAGGATGTTTATTACTGATAATTTCATGTTATGAGACAGGAAATGATCAAATGCTTAGCAGCCTTTCATTGGTGTTCTACTTTTTATTGTTAATTTTATACTGAGATCAACTTCACTCAGTTATTCTGAGAATTTATTTTATTTATTTAACATTTGTTAACCAGGAAAGTCCAACTTGGAACAAAGACAATTTTCAGTGGAGGCCCAGGGAGAAATGCTCCAGACACATGTTTTTTGTAGGGTAGCTGTAGTGGGCAATGATTACGACACCCAAGCAAAATATTCCTTAAACCTTTATCGCAAAATGTTTCTTCTTTCATCTTGTGGGTTACTACCAAGTCTGCTGCAAACTGTAAGGGTTTGCACAGACCTGATTGGACTTGTTATCAATTGTGCTAGTTTGCATGTTGTTTTTTTTTTCTCTACATATTCTGTATGACCATGAATTTTCCTTCCTCTCTTCACCTTAAGTTCACATAAAACTATTGCCATCCTTCAAGCACACCATATCTTAAGGCATTTTAAGAACTGCTTCATCACTTTTAAGAATGAACTCTTTATAACCTATTGAATTCTAACTGCAAGATTAATGCAAACGTGGCTAACTTGGAGGCAGCCCTCTTGAAATGTCATGCATGCAGAGGGGATCACCCCATCTATACAAGTGGAACATCCTCACAGTGACAACACTGAAGTGCCATAAAACACACAACCAAAGCCTCCTGCACTCTTAAGGTTAGTCAACAATGAAGATACTCTAATATAGCGCTTCTTACATGCTCTACTTTACCAGCAGGTCATCAACAGCACAATATCCCAGTGTCCAATAAAAATACACCATATTCTGGAGATATTCTAGTAATTTGTGACTCCATTATTAGAGGCAGTGACCTTATGCTCACTAGGCTGAGCAAGGACAGGTTGACATTTAGCTGTCTCCTGGAAGCCATGAATGCTGACACATTAAGGATACTTTGTACTCTTCACACCAATAGATATGACTATGACATGATCCATAATGGAGGGAGAAATTTGAGATGAAAGACCATGAAAGGCTTTCAGGATGACATTCTACAACTTACTACATATGTTTTAATCAAAGGTAAGACTGATTTTGAGTAGTATCCTCCCATAGCCTAGAATAAAGCCTAGATTCAATGAAAAGACAAATGTATTCAACAATTTACTAAATACTGGTGTCATTCATATATGGTTCAGTATTTCTCTATGTGGGAGAAGATGACTGACAATCATACTTGCTTTGTCAAAGGTCTTCCATATACTGGCCAAAACCTTTGCTACTTCCATCATGCATTTTTAGACAAATGTTATCTACCGGATATACCAGCCTAACTAACAAATCAAATTATAAATTGGAAAACATAAAAATTACCCTTCTCAATACCAGGAATCTTAAGAATAAGCTGGCTTATTTGGAGGCACTTCAGCTTCCTGAAGGAGACAATCTTTGGGTAGGTACACATCTACATCCATGCCCCTACTCTGTGTCTCTTAATGCTTCAAGCCCACTGGTAATGATGGAAGTGCCTCAGTGTTCATCAGGGATTTTATACCTTTCAAACTGAAACCCCATAATCTCTCCCCGATAAGCTCATCAAATATCTGCTCAGTCTAGGTAAGTCAGAAGTTCAACTTATAACTTGTTACTAATCTACTTCTTTGGCACTACAGGATCATGAAACCATCCTAACATTCCTTGAAAATATCAGTATAATATATGGTTCTTTCATTGTCAGAGGTTTCACCTACCCCTCTGCAGTCTACAGTACTCACACTTTTAATATTGGTTATGCACAACATTTCTTAGATTGTTTAAATGAGAATTCCCTGGATCAAGTTGCCTAAATTCCTACCAGTGGCAATAATATTCTAGACCTATTTCTTAAAAACAACACAATGGCCAGAAATACAGTTCCAAGTGCTTTATTTAAACACAAAATGGACATGAAAATGTCCAATATATAATCAAACTGATGTTCCAAACCGGTTTCGGTAATATCCTTCTTCAGTGAAACACAAATAAAAATAGGTGCCAACAGATATGACTACGCTATTTATAGCGTAAATCTACCATGAAATAACCAATCAAATTATTTTTTCTAATAGTGGTCTAAATAAGACCTTAGCTTAGATCCACACACTTTGTAACAGGAAATAATAATATCAATAACACTGATATATAGTTATTGATTGGAGTCATACATGAGACAGTGATATAAAGATATATATCCATATATATATATATATATATATATATATATATATATATATATAAGTGTACAACACAAAATAGTGAGAGGTAACTAAGATAAAAATGGGAAATAGAAATATTATAGTATATCTAGATATTGTATATACTCACAATGAAGGGAACACATAATAATCCCTTCTTCTAAATATAATAATGTATAATAATATATACATTGATATATACAACAATAGTATATATTACATTATAAAACAACCATGAGTCTGTATATTGAATCTACATACTGAACATCATCTCAAAATTATTTATGAAACTGTATATAGGGAGCAACAATCCCCAACCAGATTATATATTATTATAAATGGTCGTTAAGACCTGGAGAAAACAAAGCTCCGAGATGTATAATCCAGTATTTTTCTATATATGTGAGTATATTTTCCCACCCCTGTTGATGACTTCTGTCACCCACAATTCGATCTATGATTGTAAACATAAAATGTGCTGTAGGATGTTTGAGTGTATGTTGATAAGGGGCATTGGTAATTTTCTTGTTCTTTATGTTACTTCTTTGTTTGCCAATCCTAATCCTAAGTGAGCGTGAAGTTTTGCCCACATAAAAAGATGAACACTGACATGTCGCAAGGTAAATCACCCAGCTACTTGAGCAATTCCCAAAGATTCTTAAATCATATACTTTGCTGGTATTTGCACTACTGAACTGTTTAGTTTTATTAACTTGACTACAGGACATACAATGTCCACATGGAAAAGTACCCACTACTTCCTTTCCGGTCATGGTCAGTTGTTTGTATTTTGCTCCCCCACTTTCATGGTGTTTGTAATGTGAAAAAATGGAGCCTAATGTTTTGCCCCTTCTATAGGAAAATTGGCAACGTTCACCCAAATGTTGTCTGAGATAATCATTAGCAAGCAGAATATTCCAATTTCTTTCCATAATATTTCTAATAATCTGGTTATTTCTGCCATACGTAGTCACAAATCTCAAGACACTATCACCTTTCTTTCTCTTATGATTCTTGTATTCTAGTAATTGTGTTCTGGATTGATGGTCCGAGCAGTTTTTGGCTGATATAATGTCAAATGCACGATAACCCCTGTCCAAAAATCTTTTGGTTAAATCCAAACTAGCATCTTCATAATCTTCCATGGAAGAACTGATATGTTTGACACGAAGAAACTGAGATTTAGGGATGTTGCGGACAGTGTGGTGGGGGTGCATGCTGGAAGCATGTAACAATGTATTGTATTCTGGACATTTTCTGTATATCTTAGTACCCAGTGTATTATCAGGCTTTCTGTAAACATTGACATCCAGAAATTCTATAGATGTTAAGTTGCTATTAGCAATAAATTCAATGCCCCAGATATTGCTATTAAGATAGTCCACAAATTCCTTAAGATATTCTATATCCTTAAGATATTCTATATCCGCCCGCCACACCATCCAACAATCATCCAGGTATCTTCGCCAAATGTCCATTTCAACTAGATAGATGTTGTGAGATATATCATATATCAAATATTCTTCCAGGTAGGCCATAAAAAGATACGCATAAATCGGAGCAAAAGATGCTCCCATGGCCGTGCCTTGTAGTTGCCAGTAACATTCTCCTTGGAAGTAAAATATATTTTTATTTAGGACATGTTCGCACATACAAATAAGAAGAGTATTGAAACCCGGTGGATAAAGATTGGTCCTCTCAAGCCAAATGTGACGTCCATTTTGTGTTTAAATAAAGCACTTGGAACTGTATTGCTGGCCGTTGTGTTGTTTTGAAGTTTGGTTGGCCATGCAAGCTTCGCGTGAGAGGTTTGGTGTTCTCTTTATTTCTTAAAAACCCAGCATTTGCATATTTCTTGCCTCTGGTTAGTCCTCTCCTTAGTTAAGATGGACCACAAACTGGTTATCCTTCCCCTGAGAACATCCACTCACCTGGTAAACAAACCATCTTCTTTAGAGATTTCAAAAAGCAAACCTTTTACAATTCTACAATAAAGTATCAAAACTGACACATTAACTTCACTTTATATTGACGATATGTAGTCACCGATACCAAGGCCCTTTATGCTCATTTGCATAAGTACAGTAACAGAAAAATCCTGACCAGAACCAAATTTAATGGCAAATTCAACAACAAATCACCATGCTGGTCAATAGATATTATACAACCGAAGGAAGAAAATGACCGGATTACGCTGTGAAGTCAGAATCTCACATCACAGAGAGAATAATAAAATGTATCGCCAAGTAACTGAAGGCAGGAATAAAGAACAATAAAACAGCCCATAAAAGTAGGTGAGTTTCTGAGGCTAAGTATAGTTATAAATTCTGCTTCACCTACTCTCTAGAAAATGAAGGAATTTCATGTCACAGTTACAAACTTATCTTTAATGGCACTTTCCATTTGAAGCCTAAAGATATTGCCACCATACTAGCAAATATGTCTGCACCAATGTTTTCCACTGAAACTCTAAACATCCTTGAATCACCCCCCCCCCATCTTAAGGGATCATATCTTTAAACACTCTCCAAGATCAAAAACATTTCAATTTAAGCCATCAGTTTACAGTGCAGTCTTATAAATAGCCAATTTACAGTGCCATCTAATAAATAGTGTCAAGAAGGCACTTGCAGACACTTTCCTTAAGTTGTTCAGCCTAAGCCTTTGTGCAGGACAAGTTCTCAAGTCATGGTGAACTGCTGAAGGGATGACCTTCCATAAGAGTGGCCCTACCACTGACCTGGAAAACTACAGGATATTAAACATGTGATCAGACATGACACACAGTAATTTGTAATTCTTAATGGTAGGTTATGCTTGCTAATCTCATGTCTTTCTTTGAAAAGGTCAAGCAGGTAATAGACTGTGGTCACCCTGTTCATGCTGCCTATTTGGATCTGGCAAAGTCTTTTGACATGATAGCACATGATCAGAGTGTTAATAAACTAATGGTCTTAATTGATCCCTATGTTGTAAATTGGACTGCAAACTGGCCTATAGACAGAACACTTGTTTTCAAAGTCAGTGACTGCTCCTCAGTTGGGGAAATGTGACATTCCACAGAGATCTCTACTACCACCCATCCTTTTGACATTCATTTCTCTGACATAAAGTCTGATATCAAGAATATCTGGTTAACTAAATTTACTGATGACAGCAAACTGGGGGCACAAGTTAAATCAACCATTGATTCTAAGATACTTCAAACTGAATTACCACACTAACTTCTCAGCAATGAAAAAGAGCTCAGAATAAATGTTAAGAAATGCAATATCTCTTCCTTTGGAAAACAAATTACTACCATCTAATGTGCACCTGGGCTGGGGCACCTGGGCTGATGGTTCTCTCCTTTGATCACCATGTAGCAACTTATAGCTCTTAACCGATCCCTTTTTTTGTCTCTAGGTCATGCAAGCTTTTGAACATTCCTTGAAAATATCACAATTAATTCCAAAATGCATCTCATTTAAAACCAATGAAACTGCTTGTTCATATGTGCTCTTCCCTGCTTATACTCATTATTAAAAATAATGCAGCCTTACATGTACTTTACTAGACACATTGCAAATTTGAACAACTGTACAAAAAAGAAAAATGTAGTAATCAGGAATGGCTACAATCATTAGACCTGTATACTGTGTTATACAGGATCTTGAGAAGAGACATGTGCCTTGCCTTCCATGACCATGGGGACCCTCTTATCTATGATCTCTTCTTTCATGATATATTAGATAGGGTAGCCAACTCTAGAATAAGGGGCCATAATTTGCATCAGATAAAAAAACAAAACTAAATGTTGTGACAGGTTTATTACCCAGCACCTCCCCTTGGTTTAGAATAAACTCCTCTTGTCCACAATGTGACTTCATGTTGGCCTTTAAACACAGATTAGACAAATAGATGGGTACCCCAAAATATACTCCAGGATTCACAGGACTCGACCTTCTTGAAAAAATTGGTAGAGCCTGTGGATGATCATTGCCAAGGCACTCCTAGCCTCTCGCTGAATACCTTTGCTTTTCTCATTTTTCATACAATACCTAAAGCAGGATAAGACATTATATCCTCAAGATGCACAGCACTCGAGGCTCTCCTCAGTATGGAGAAAATTGATGTCTGTGCAGTAACAAAAACCTGGTTCAAGGCTCCTGAGAGCACCCCAGCACTACCAGGTTATAACTCATACCATGCGTTTCGGCCCCAAAACTCAGACCGAAGAACAAAAGGAGGGGGAGTATCTATATTCATCAAAGATACCTACACCTCCAGGTTACTGGCACTGCACAAAGCATCGGAAACCATCCATGTGCAACTAACAGCGGGCAAAACTGCCTTTCAGTTTGTAGCCTGCTACAGAATACCCTCCCTATTACAGGAAACACACTTGGTATTCCTGAGAACACTGGAGAATATGAAGGTCTCTCCAAACACTATGTTACTGAGTGACGTCAACTACCCAAGCATTGACTGGGAAAACTACTCAAGCCCAAACACCCTCACCCAATGGTTCCTTGAATTTATAAACTCTAACGCAATGGAACAACTGGTCACCACTGCCACAAGAGGGAACAACATATTGGACCTGGTCATCACCAACATGGGGACTCTATGTTCCACACCAGAGGTAAACTCCTCATTGGTAAGATCAGACCATAAACAAATTTCCCTGGACATCCATATCCCGTCCCCACCCCCCAGCCAAAGAAATCACTGTAAAGAATTTCTCAAAAGCCAACTTTGCACTTCTCAAGACTGAGGTGGAATCCTTCAAAGCCCCTGGGCCAGAGGATAATACAGCCCAATCTGCAGAATCCTTAACAAATGCATTCTATGAGCACCTGCAGGAATGCATGGATCGTGCTATCCCAAATAAAACCAAGACTCACTCCTCCAAAAACAGGAGACTGGTCTGGTGGACCCCGGCCATAAATAAGCTATACAAGAGAAGGAGGAAGCTACTACATGACAGAGCAAAATCCCAAAAAGGGAAGGCATCTCTGATCAGTATTAGCAAGAAAGTTCGAGCCCTCATAAAATCATCAAAGGCCAGCTTCGAAAGAAAAATTGCCCTAGACACTAAAGATAATCACAAGGCCTTCTTTAGTTATGTCAGGAACATGGGCGGAAACTCCCAGATATGCTCTGAATTGTTGCATAACGGTACAAAATATACCGAACCTAAAGACATAGCCAACATCCTGGCAGACAGATTCAGCACAAACTCCCCTCCCCCTTTCCCCCCAAAGGAGCAAATGCCTATCCCAACAGAATGTAACCTCCCTGACATCACAGATGCACAGGTGAAAGCTGCCCTCTCCAAAGCAAAAAACACAGCATGTATGGGACTGGACGGTGTCCCAGGCTGTGTCTTACATGAGCACCAAGAAGAACTGAACCCTCACATTAAGTCACTGTTCAAACAACTTAGCCTTACTACAGGATATGTACCCAAAGAATGGCGTACAGCTACAGTGGTCCCACTCCATAAAGGTAGTGCCACAACGGACCCCGGAAACTATCGCCCCATAAGCCTGACTAATCTGCTCTGTAAAGCTATGGAGCGTATTATCATGGAACTCATAAACAAAGACATTGGGAGCCTCCAGACACTGGACCCTACCCAATTTGGCTTTGTTAAGGACAGATCTTGCCTCTTAAACCTAGTTGATTTCTTTGAAACAGTTACCAAAGCCATAGATGAGGGCAAGGTAGTCCACACAGCCTATCTGGACCTCACAAAAGCCTTCGACACAATACCCCACTCGGGCATCATATATAAGCTTACCAGCTTAAATATCAACCCCTATACCACAAGATGGGTTGCAAACTGGCTCAGAGATAGAACCCACATGGTCAGAATCACAGATGTCATGTCCAAATCCAAACCAGTTACAAGTGGCATCCCACAGGGCTCAGTTCTGAGACCTCTCTTGTTCAGTATATACTTCTCTGAGGTTCAGGCTAACACGGGGGGAATTATGGCTGACAAAGTTCGCAGATGACTGCAAACTGGGGGCCATAATTGAATCTCCAGCTGACATAAGCATCCTCCAAAAGGGTCTCACAGAGACGGATGCTTGGTGCCAGAGCCACGGCCTCAAGCTAAATGCTAAAAAGTGCATAGTCATCCCCTTTGGGCAAAACAAGGTGCCCACAAATTACCACATAGGTGGTAATCCATTAAGTACGGATGAAGTAATTAGAGACTTGGGGACCAATGTAGACTGTAATCTCTCCTTTGATAATCACGTTGCCAAAGTGGTTAGAAAGACCTTCTATATAGCCCACCTTATCATGAAAGGGTTCGCATCTAGATCAAGAGAGGTCATTGTGCTCCTCTACTCATCACTCATCAGGCCCATAATTGAATACAATGCCCCTTTTGGGATGTACCTTACCCAACACCTGCAGCAACTGGAGAGACCCCAAAAGTACCTCACCAAGAAGATCATGGGCTACAAACAGATGTCCTATGCAGCTTGACTAAAGAAACTCCAGCTCTACTCAGTTGTTTACCGCCTACTCAGAGGCAATCTATGCCTGACGTACAAAGCCATGTCAAACCCAGAATTAATGGACATGCTCCACCTCATAAAATCCAAGTCCCTTAGAGCTACATGCTCCAGGGACCTAAATCTCAGCACAAAAATAAATAGGACATGCTGGAGGGACAGATTCATTTCCCAGAGGCTCCCCTCACTCTGGAATAGAATCCCAATTCATGTTAGACATAGCCCCTCGCTGAGCCTCTTCAAGCAAAATCTTGACGCGTGGATGGGAAATCGCAAATTCACCCCTGGGATCTCTTCTGTGTCCCTGCTGGACAAAGGCACAGTAAAGTAATCTTAAAAGTGTACCTTCTGTGACCTACTTTACAGAGGCACAGTAGGCTAATCTAATAGGGAGGCGGAAGCCAAATACACTCTGGCTAGGCTTATAAATGCCCTAGGGCAGCTAACCTAGTATCTACCTATGAACCTATGAAAAAAAAAATTAATTAAAAGGATCCACTTAGCGAATTTTCATCAGGTTGCAGTGATGACTGCTACAGCAATATTATTTTTCATTATCAAATCCTTTAAATTAAATTATACACTTCGTTAAACAAACTGTAGAAATTTATCACCAGAAAACTTATATCTGTGTGTTTAGCTATGGTTAACACCCATGAGAGCATTTAGTGAAATCTGATTTTTTACCTTTATGTATGATGATAACCCATTTGCTAAACTTTTCTTGCCTACCTTTCATTGGATCAGATCTCTAGGATTTATGGTCAGAGAACAGAATGACAGTTACATCTGCAATGTAGATGATTAAGGCAGGATATACACAAAATTAAATTAACAGAAGTGCAAACATTTTGGCAGATAGGGTTGTGTTGGTAAAGTGGCGATTTCTAATGCTTTACAGATATCCTTTGACTAACATTTGTTCCTTGGGAATAAATCTGCAAATCATGGTAAAGGTTATTAGATGACTAAGTAGAAATTATTAATTTTTGCAAGGCAATTAAATTGTCCCTGAGAAAAAAGGCTTACTTAATTAAAGGTGTATTGATGCATATGTTACTTTAGTAGAGTATATTTATTCCTGCAGCCTTTGGAAACTAGGTTATCGAGATTGTTCTTTTCAGTTATCTAGGGTGCAGAATAAATCTTGTCAGAAGAAGAAATCTGCATACAGAGCAGGGAAAGGCTGGGTCTTAATATGATAAACACAGATATTCTTTGTTGACCCTTTATTTACTTAATATGATTTTTTATGGTTGGTTGTTGCAACTGAAATGTAAAATAATTTATAAGGATTATCATGACTGCTGTTGGTCCAAACTGGAAAGATATTTGTTTACTGAATATTGCTTGTTGATGTGTTTGGTACAGGGAAAAATGAAAAGGTATTATGAAATAGCTTCCTAAAATAATTTTGGAAAAGAGAACTTTGAAGTTTGTTCAGCATAGATATAAATAAATTATGTAGAATTCAACACTAGATTATTAATGGAGATTGTTCCTTGTCAAACTATCAGTGACATTTGAAGTGAGGTAGAAGCCTAAAGCTGTGACACTGCATTTCTTTCCTGTTCATGCAGGGGGGTGCATGATCCTTGTATTTATGAAGGGGAAAAACTGCAGAACATCATGTCTATTATTATGATCCTCCAGAGGATTCCAATCCTTTGAGAATAAAACAGTAATAAAATATCTGCAGCATACATAGAAAATGACATTGCAAAATATGTAACAACTTTTATATGCATTTTGTTAATGAAGATTTATGGAGGTGAATATGTAGTGATGTTTCTTTCTTTTTTGCCTGGTCACTCCCTGCAATTCATACCTTCCAGCTTACCCAATACTTGTTTTGCTCCTAAATTGGTGCTTGAGGTATTATCCCCATGGCTGGGACCACCTAAGCCGATGTTGTCAAATTATACTAATGAAGGTTTTTGCAGTCTTGGGATTGATCAGTCTTTTGTTTATATAGCTGTGATTTTGTAAATGTTAATAAAGAAAAACTGCTATTTTTTCAGTAAGCACCATGGGATCTTTTACATACACCTCAAGTATCAGCAACTCAAGCAGATAGGAACATAGTGCAACAACCCCTCCCTCCCCCATTGCTGCATTGCTTACACTGCAGAATCATCAGCAGGAAAAGATCCAACATGTAGTGGAAAAAAGAACATTCAGGTTTCTGATATTCTTCCACCAAATATGAGTATGTTCCATTTTTTTGTAAGCATCATCATTAAGAAGATAGATATCCCTTCTTGCAAGCTTTTCCAACTTGGCACTTCTGAATTTTATCACATGAGAGAAGTACCTAAGTGTACTATCCACCATATTATGCAATTCAGGCTCATGTAGCATCAAATACATGAAATACAAAACAACCACATTAGAAACTTTGAGATCCAAACCACATAAAGTAATATGTCTCACACATGTCCAAAACATTGCTGAACACTGCCTGTCAAACACTGTTTTATGGAGCTTCAGTGAACACTTCCAGTGTAGATATAAACATATAGCCATTTGTCATAATTCACAAGTACCACCAAGCTAACCCTCAGCAATATTATGACTTTATTGTTGGTGGAGAATTTTCTAAAACACTTTACTGTAATCATCCACAATTTAATTTCCAACTGTCTCTCAGAAAGCAGTGTCCCAACTTCCTGATTTCATGTATTTCCATCCTGGCACAAATCATCAACAATACTAAAATCATAAACTTGTCACCCCTTACAACTTCATGTTGACTTGCAAGCAGGATTCTATTAGACAGTCCAGTGGCTGTCACAAAGTTTAAAGTATCAGTTGAGTCTATTTTTTTCTTTTAAGCTCTAAAAATCATTTGACGTATTATCTGAAGTATTTCCCTTGAACCTTTTGCTGCATCATTAACATGTACACCTGTAATGATCTACTTGTGATAGATCTGGGTATTTATTTATTTATTTGCTATCTTTACCTTCCCCTCCCTTTTTACCATTTTATTTTTCTTTCCTTGAACCCCTGTTTACTGCCTACTTTGTGCTACTCCATAGCCAACATATTTATAAATTGCTTGTCACATAACTACGCAGATCTCCATGTAAAAAGTCTGATTCTTAAATGTATGAATGCTCTTCTTTTAGGTCTTACTTTTTAACATTTCCTATAAAATTTGCATGTTGATATATTTATGTTTTGTGTTAGATCAATGTAGTTTATTTTTAATTATTATAATTATAATTAGAACAACCATTTTCCTTTGATCCCCATTTAAATGAATGCTACCCCACAGTGGCTACAGCAGTTGAATAAATAAAATAACAAACAGCAAATAGCATTATGAACATTTGTTCTAGAAATGGTTACTGTTTACAAAATTACAAGAACATGTTTGCCAAATAAACAAAGATTTGCAACATTTGCAATCTGTAATATATGGAAACAAAATGTTCAGAACAGGAAAAAGGATTCCATTTACAGATGGATTACAATCCCCAGCTTTCTTCTGAAGGCATAGGTTGCTGAAAGGGAGACTTCATGAACAGGCCAACCCACTGACTCAGAAAGAACTATGCAAATTCTGTCATGGCAGTGGAATGGCGGATCAACTTTTTGACTTCTTTGCTATTTCAGAGACACTGTTCATGGTTACGTATATATGTCAGTACTCTGTGCATCTGTTTTATGGACTTGGAGAAGATGTATGACTCCATATTCTGGCTTGCCTTTCGACGGGTACCAGACCTGCTGGCACATTCTGAATGGCATTTGTGTTTCAGAAGTAAGAATTCTGCTATCTTCTCAGATTTAAATATACATGTGAAAGAAGGTAGAGGACCATACAAAGGGCATGTCTTGTCTCCCATGCCTGTCTTTGAATCTTAAGGGCATGATATGAAGGCATATCCATATTGCCTGCACAGTCCCTAGTTTGATGACACAAGGGTTGCGTCTTTGATTTTTCTGAAGATAATGTTATCCTCTTAGCTACAACTGGTTGTGATAATCAATGTACAGAAGTATGATTTGCAGCTTAGAGTGACATGGCTAAAATGAAAATTAGCTCCATAAAATTAGATGCCCTGATTTTCACCAGCCAAAAAAACTGTTGCCCATCACTATTGGTGAAAAAGATGCTTAGAGTGAGGAGTTTGATTATCTTTAAATAATATTTATGAATGACAATAGAAAGGATTAGAAGGCAGACCAGCAGATGGAGTGAGATTTAGGATACATTTCTTAATTAACCAGTCAATCTATTTCCCTATCCTTGGTTATGGCTATAAGGATTTGGTACTTAATGGAAAGGATGTGTTCAAAGATACAAGTAACAGAACTGAGGTTTCTTAGCAGACTAGCTGGGCTTATTGTCTTTTATTTCTTTTGCAACAATGATCTTCACCAGAAAAAGTGGATTAGAAAATGACAATATCCATGCTCTCCTCACTGGGCTAGTAGCATCTAAAGATTTTTTAAAGAAATTCAGTCTTAAAAAGATATTTACATTTGCTGTTGCTGGATTTAATGATATTAAGGGCCATTACCAATAACCTGAAAATCTCTCTTCAAATGCTTAAGAAATCATGAGATTAGAATCATTCAAACTCCCACAGAAATCTATAGACAAAAAAAATGACAGCTGTTTCGTCAGCATACAGTCAGTTCCTGAAGGATAAGAACGGTTTCAGGTCTGTAGAAGGAAATCATGATATAGGTAGGTATGGCTGTGGAGTTTTTTATGCATTTGATTGTATCTGCTCAGGGCTTGCTGCTTAAACTAATTGATATACATAGAACCAGATTATAGCTACTTGCTGGTTTATGCAGTCAAAATAGCATGATTGGGTGCTGTTAACTCCCTGATAGTTTAATTGAAAAACAACTGACAATCTTCCTGCTATTTTTCTGTATCATTGCATGCTGTAACCCCCCTTTTTTCTGCCTTTATTCTCCACAGCTGCCCAGTGTGAAAAACATTTGCAAGGTCCCCCTGACTCGGATCCACAAACTAGACTTAAATAGCCAAGGATCCTCCTCTCAGGAAACCCACCCAGTCATCTGAACTGCCTCCAGCTGCACACGCAGTGAATCTGCAACGTAGGTTATTGTCATAGTATTAGCTTTGTCTCAATCTCTCTCTCTCTCCTTTACTGAATTTCTAAAGTGGTGTGCACTACTACCTGGGAAGCAACACTGAAATATCCCCCCAGGTTATCAGCCGAACTATTATTCCAGTACGTTTTCCCACTAATTTTCTATAAAAAAACCTAAGTGTTAGCAGCCCAACCATTATTCCAGGGACATTTTTTCCCACTAAATTTTATACAAATATTAATTACCCATCCCAATAACACTGTAAAGAGGTCAAATCTAGTTTTATATTATTTGTTGGACCTGAAGTCGGACTTTACCACTGCAGACAATATCATAGCCCGATAACCTATCTGAAACACTGGATCTGTCCTGCGGTTCCTTAATTCCTAGGCTGGCTGATTGTTTTCCTGGTTAGTCGTGGACCGTCCATGTCTCTGCCAGCTCTGTTCACCCTTTGGGCTCACGCCACTCCCCTACCCTGCCCCAAATTCCCACCTGCCCCACTACTCCCACATTTAGCTAAACTTAGCCATACCCTGCCATCTTTACCAGCCAATCAGCAAAGGAATACCCATCCCCACCACAGCCCACACTCTGCCACACATCCATGCACACACAGTAATTCCCACACCCTACAACTCACACTCACTTCACACACTCAGTTGCGCCCTTAACTAACCGGCCCTACACAAACTCTTCATATTAGTAAATCACACAATGCTCCATCTACCCAAATGCTATTCACTGACAATCTTATCTCTCCACATAATTAACATCTTCACACTAGTCATTCTCTACCATCTAAAAAAAACTTTCACACCCCCATCCTCTAGGAACACCACCTCGACTCCATCACTTTCAGTCCACTTCCCAAAACCCATCACTACAACCCCCTGATTGCACACAGCCTCTACAACAGCACACAAATTTACAACAGACAACCTTCCACTCAAACACCAGCAAACCAGTTCCAAAAATGAATCCTTTCTTAGACAACACATACTAGCAACCAAACATAGAAAAACCTTGTTTGACATACTATCAAAACTGAAACTAAGTGCCGATATCCACCCAAACTCACGTCCCAAACTTATTGATAAACCAACCAACACAAGCCCTTCACATAACTCCATCATACAACCCTATCCCAAAGTAAACTCCGTTCTGCTCCTCAAAATAAATCTAAGAAGTATCTTAAATAAAGTCCATTACCTCCATGCACTAATAGATTTACACTCCCCTGACATTACCATTCTGACAGAAACTTGGCTAAAGCCATATCTCAAAAACAATGAAATCCTCCTCCCAGGCTATAACCTGTACAGACTCGATCATCAAAATAAATGTGGAGGCGGTGTAGCTATAATGTTCAAACAAAACCTAGAACTAGAACTCATCAATACCACACCACCTAGATTTAATAATGCTGAAATGCTCCTCTCCAAACTGAACATCAATAAAAACAAAACTCTGCTCATAGTGTCCATCTATATTCCTCCAGGAGAAAATGCTAACACAGTTGAATAAATATTTCACTGGCTATCCACAACCTTCCACCATGAGACCATCATTATGGGTGATGTCAATACTGACTGGTCCACCTATAAATCCAATAATCCATCCAATTTTATAAACCTACACAGTTTCTCCCAGCTCATACAAAACCCCACAAGAATAGATAAAAGCTCTAATAGGCAGTCCATCCTAGACTTGTCTCTCACAAACAAATATAAAATATCACTTCTAACAGGTTACCTTCCCAATACCGTGAGTGACCACCTACCCACATACCTAATCATAAACAATCTCACTCAGACAAGTAGTATATATGCTAATCTGCAATAAGAAGAAATTTAACACAGACACCTTTAACTCCCTCCTTCAACAAATTAACTGGTCCTGCCTCATAACTCTACCACTAGACGATGCAGTGCAATTCTTTAACACCACCTTCCTTAATGTACTTAATGGCCTAGCCCCCTGCAAAACAGCTAGAATAAAAAATCATCACACCCCCTGGCTAACAAAAAACACAAAAGACCTGCTAAAAAGAGGCAGGCCATGGGATCACTAAATAACCAACAAAAACAGTGATGACCTACTATTATTTAAACAACTTAGGAACAAAGCCAAATCCCAAATAAAATCTGACAAAAAACTACTACACCACCACTCAACAAAAAAGCAAAAATAACTCCAAAATGTTCTGGGCCACCATAAACAAACTCCTACTACCTGGTAATGCTTCCACCCTCAATCCAACTACACCCACCTCTAATGACAGCATTGCAACACAATTCAACTCCTTTTTCATAAACACAATGCACTCACTCATTAACTAGGACCAAAACATTTACTACTACAATCCCAATAGCCAACAGTGAGGCTGTAAACTCCTTCACCTTTAAGCCCATCCCAACCCACACCATCAAAAGACTACTCAGTAAGCTCAAGCCCACCAGCTTAGCTGCTGACAACCTCCCATCGGAATTCCTCAAATCTGCCTCCCATGTCATAGTCTACCCATCTCCATCCTCAACAACTGGTCCATCACCGAAAACTATGCCGCACTACTCAGGAAAGTCTCCTACATCACTCCCTTGCATAAAGGCAGCAACACTACCAAACTTACAAACTACAAACCCATCACAATTTGTTCAATCCTATCAAAAATACTTGAAAAATGTATTCACTCCCAGCTGCTAAACTACCTTCTCTCTAACATCTCTTATCTAACAAATAATAGGGTTTCTGCCCCCACCATAGCACCATGGTCGCCCTCCTGAGCTTCACTAAAACAATAAATCAACATAGAAATCATAATAAACTTGTCTCATCCATCTTTCTACAACTCTAAAAGGCCTTTGACACAGTTTCACACCAGAAATTACTATCAGAACTGGCCACACTAAATCTCAGTCATTCCTCCCTAGCCTGGTTCCATAGATAGCTAAACAAACATCAACAAGCAGTTAGATGGCAACAGGAGCTATCATCTCTGCTTCCCGTCAACATAGGAGTTCCACATGACTCTGTACTAGGCCCCTTGCTCTTCACCATTTTTACAAACCAGATCCATAAAGCCACCTCTCTCTCTCCTCAGTCATCCAATATGCAGATGACTCAACCCTCATATGCACTGCACCCTCTCTAACACAACTACATGCTACAACACAACAGTGCTTCCTACAGGTAAAAGCTTGGCTAACTAACCTTATACTAAACCCAAATAAAACCAAGCTGATGCTCTTTCTCCCCAACAAGGCACCTAGTCCCACACCCACTATTAAATTCACTCCTCCAACAACACTACCATATCTCCCACCTCACAAACCAAACTACTAGATATCACAATTGATAGCAAATTAAAATTTCTCCTACACCTCTCTCAAACTATTAAAATAAACACATATCAAACTAGGCTCTCTCTACCGAATCAAACCTTTCCTAACAAGCTAATCTAGACTAAACATTACTAGGACTCACCTCCTATCCACTCTTCTCTATGCTGCTCTAGTCTTTACCAACCTTAACAAAAGTGACTTTGCTAAACTTGAGTCATGCTACAACAAAATAGCCAAGTTGGCCACAAGCTCCCCACATAAATCTCATCATTGCTCTCTCCTACATCAAATAAACTGGCTAGAACTTCCGCAACAAATAACCTATACCCAACTAATTTTCACCAACCAAATAAAACCCCAGCTCTTCAACAAATACTTCAGCCCTACACCAACACATACCAACTCGGGTTCTCAGACAGAACACTCCTCCAAATATCGAAAAGCAACAGCAAAGCTGGGGACGCCCTTTACTCCCACCACATTTCCAAGCTTTGGACCTCAATTCCCCAACACCTCCTTAATGCTACCAACCTACAGCAATTCAAAACATTTCTCAAAGATCACCTTGCTAGCAAATGGCTCTGCTCCAGTACCAGCCCAGGCTAACAGCATGCAATCCCACACCATCCTTCCTCCCCACCGATAATAGGCATCACCCAGACTCCTCTCTCTCTTTTTACCATCACCCACATATCCCCCTTCTTTACATAGAGCAGCAGAGCTAACAGCACCTACCAACTATTTAGACTAACAAAGCAACTACTATGTTCATTATCCATTGCTCTATGTTGTTGTCACACCTATGGTGGCATTTACCTGCAATGTAAAAAAAATCTTATATAACTTTATGAAAAATGACTTTTACCTTTGTTAAGTGCTTATTGTATATTATGATGTACAATTCTTTTATCTGTCTTATATACTTCTGTTAATTCTTTGTAAAATATACACTGTAACTTTTTTGGAGCTTTTCTCCCCACGCCTCTGCTGAAAATGGGCTTCCACCCAGTCGGACTATCCCTGTCAACAAATGTAAAATGAAAATAAATAAATAAATAAATAAATAAATAAATAAATCTTTTCTCTATACAGGGGAAAAAAGGTCATGCTAACTGGCAGTCTGCACTTTTTTTGGCCACCCTGAAAATTGGAAGTGTAGTAAATATTAGTACAGTTTGTCTGGTCAGCACAGCTGAGATTCATGAATATCTTAACTTTTGTTTTCTTTTTTTTAGCAGGCTGATATAAAAGATTACTTCTTTGTATAGCCTGTAACAATTACATAGAAAGTGGTAGTATCTTTGCAGGGCCTGTGAAGTATACATGTTTTTTGTTGAAGAAACTTGAAGGCCAAGTTGAGAGATCAGACTGGAGAAGGGATTATCAGAATCAGGATGGTGTAAAGTCGGAATGGCTAAGCTCATGTTTGAGGCTGGCTGTCATTTTGTAGGCTGCTTCCCCGAGGTTTCTACTTCTTTTAGTGATCCTGGTTTTAAAATTTATATAATAGATGAATTTGGAAAATGCGCTATTTTGTGGAGTTGTAGAACAAGTCGGCTTACTTATTCTGTGTGGTGATCATCCACCGGACTTTAGCTATCAAGTCTGCATATTCACAGATGCTACTTTGCTCTGGAGAGGAATCATTCATTGGGACAGCATTAGTTTACAGGAAGATTTTATTTAATGAAAAAGTATGGTCTGAGAGAGAAACCAAAGCAAGGTTCTGTGTATTAAACCTAGATGACTAAGCAGACCATGTAAATGCAAAGTCAAACCCAGTAGTTGCACATAATTTGCAAGGTATATGCATCGTTCTTCTTAGCTGAGAGAGAGAGAGAGAGAGAGATAGTGAAGCAGAGATAGAGAGGAAAACTGTGATGGGCACAGAGAGAATGCAAACCAAAGTATTGGCTATGCAAGCCCATAGACACAGAAAACATATTGTAAGTAACAGCTTACTCTAACTATGTATGTTATTTGACTTCTTGGTCTTATTCATTGCACATGGAAAGGCAGCAAGAATAAATGTCAAGATGTTCATTATACTGGTAAATGATGAAGTAGCCTTAGATATATGGGTTATAGCCTACCAAGTATATAACAGCTGACCAGCTGACAAAACACCAGGGCACCTTCCATGCCCCCAAACTGTCAGGAAGCATGAGTGTAGCTGAATGAAAAACAAAACTGAGTGCCAAGCCCTTTAGAGCATTACTGCCACCAAAGAGTATGTTCCTCTGGGGCAGATAAGATCTCTTTAGGAAAAAAAAAAACTTCTATTTAATAATTTTGCTTATTATTTATACTTTCCTACTCAGGAAATCTATTTTATAACTAGCAGTTTGTGTTTTAAAGGAAGTGCTCTTTTCCCCTGTCAGTTTAAAAGTTGTTTAAAGTAACAGAAAACCTTTTTTCTGTGGATAAATTGTGTTTATTTCATTCTGTGGGGCTGACACATTGTTTTAATGTGATTTTTAATGTATTTGCCTAGGGAAAAGTGACTTTTTAAATTTTTAACAGCATCTGCTATTTGTTTTCCTTGGGAAAGAGGCACACTTTTTGACTTGAACATAGAACAAATCGTAAGACCCACAGTCAGGCCATCTTCCAGCCAAAAAAACAAGAAAAAAAGTTAAGCAAACAGCCTTTACTACCACAGCAGGCTAGAAATTTGCATCAACAACAGGTGGCTGACTTAGTTGTGACCACCTGTTGTACCTCAAACCACTCATCCTTTACCCCAAATTCCTCTGGTGTAAAATCTACAGCCACTATAGACTGGGGTTAGACACATCCTCTGTGGCTGTTGGAGTCTCCTCAATAGGTGAGGGAGAGCCATTTTTTTTGGTCCTGGGAGAGCGAACATGGAAGGTTTCCCTGTTTTGTCAGAATGCTGTACCCATCCATAGTGAAGCTGCTGCTGCCACAAATAACACTGTTAGCTTTTTTCCAGTAAAAAAAAAAAGCAGAAAATTATGTATCTACTCCTCCTCAAGTTTTCTTAGGCAGGAGTAGTTTGCTGAGTCTGGCTCAAGGTTTAAGTCAGGCTATTGATCCTTCTTGTAAGGTAGTTTCTGTTTAAAGAAAGAGGAATACCTCTATTCCTGAAAAGATCCAATATTCTGAATCTGAATAGGAGGATAAAGGCATAGATAAAGGGTTTTCTCCTCAGATTGACTCACATTGAATCTGATTCAGACTCTGTGGACACCTCAGTTTCTCATTCTCTGTGTGTGGGTTTCTGTTTCTCTGACACTATTTCTAGAATGTGCCAGTGTATTCTGAGGAAGAACACTAAGGTTTCTCAGTCACATAGAAACTAATATGAGCTGTTATAGAAGGAATTTACAAAACCTTTACCTATTCCTCCAGCTTTGGAAGGTGTGTGTGTGTGTGTGTGTGTGTGTGTGTGTGTGTGTGTGTGTGTGTGTGTGTGTGTGTGTGTGTGTGTGTGTGTGTGTGTGTGTGTGTGTATTTTACTGCCTGCAATTTTCCTGATACTCAGCCATCTGTCCTTACTCAGTATCACACAGATTGCTCAGAGGTGATCTATGACTTACCTACAAGGCAGTCTTGGACCCTCCCTACTAGAGATGCACCGTATCCATAAGACTAATTCCTCGCACATGACCCACTCAAAAAAACTGAATCTAATATACACCATCAACAAAACCTGTTGGAGAGACAAGTTTGTCTCCCCGAGGCTTCCCCGTCTCTGGAATACAATTCCCATACACGTCAAAGAGAGTACCTCACTGACTCTCTTCAAGCGCAACCTTGATGAGTGGATGGGAAACCACACATTTTCCCCATGGGCTCCGCCTGTGTCCCTCATTGACAGGGGTGACAGGTGCTGACTGAGGTTCCTTTTTGGGGATAAACTCTTGGCTAGGCTTGTAAGGGCCCCAGGGCCATATGCCTAGTAACTTCCTATGATCCTATGAGCCTATGATCCTATAAAGTTCCTCAGTCTTTCACATTTTTATACACTCTTCCCAAACCTGATTCTGCTACTGCTAAACATTTAGTTAATTCTATACCTACTCATTTTGATAAGGATGGGAAGATAAATGATAAGTACGGGGAAAAGTGCATGCATCTGCAATTTTTGTTTTCAGAATTCTGAAATGTCAAAATCATATGGTAAGGACTGCCCTGACTAATTGTGAAAGTATGAGGAATGTTTTGTCTGAAGTTTCTTCTTGTGAGGAAAAATCTGCTTTAAATAATTTAGTTTCTTCTATTGTTAAGTCAGTATCCATTGTATGACTCTGTTGATACTTCTTATAGGGGCTATGGCACTGGCACTATTTTAAGGAGGTTTGCATGACTGCATTCTCAGAACCTTCCAGATTATGTTAAAAATAAGAGTTTAAACTCTCCTTTGAATAAAGATGTAGTTTTTGCCTGTCTGAGATTCTTCACCCCTCCTTATCTTTTTCCAAATTTGACAAGAGATTCTCTAACTCCTCATTCAGTTTTGTTAAGAAACAAAATAATCAGTCTCAACAAAATAGAGATAAATAAATGTTTATGAAAAAAAGAAATGGTATGGGGGCTCCAAAAAAATTCTGGAAACTTCTAAAACTAAGGAGAGTCCTCTAATTCAGAATGACTATTTAAGAGACTTTGTTCCCCCAACCCATCCCACCCTAGCACCCCTTTTGTCTTCCAGAACATCTGAACATCTGAATATCAAATTTTCTCTTCAGCAACAGTCAGTTTCAGACAAATGGGTTGTGAAGATCATTCATCAAGGTTACAGATTCCAAGAGAACATTAAAAAGTCTTTGCTCCTTAGCACAGGATTGTGTTACTAAGATGTCAATTAGACATCACAGTTCACATTTTATTTAGATCAATTTTTAAGGTTTTCCACTCAGACTTTGGTCACTGAGACGGAGTACCTCAGAATGTTGGGTCTCTTGGCTTCTATGATTCTCATGATACCCCTGGCAAGACTTCACATGAGAAAGGTACAGTGGCATCTGAAGTCTCTTTGGTCCTAGCACCAACAACCTTAATCTTTAAAATTCCCAGTGCTGTTTTTTTACCACTAAAGAAATATTTTTGTGGAGACAAGAGATTTCCTTAAAGCCTAACATCCCCTTCTCCCTCTATATTCCAAAGCAGTCAGTCACCACAGATGCCTCAGACTTTGCTTGGAGAGCAGTTTCAGGAAGAATAAAAGAGCAAGTTGTGTGGGATACCAAGAACAGATGCAAGCGCATAAATACAAATGAGATGTCTGCCCTGATCAAAGCACTCAACTCTCTGAATCAACTTTGCTCCCCATGACCTCTTAAAGTTGTTTGCAGGCTAGCCATCTAAGTTTGAGATTTAGTTTCCCAGCACAGTCTCACTCTACAGGAATTCTACATTCTGTCAGAACATAACTGTGAGGCAGACAAGCTGAGCAGGACAAGGGCAGACCCTCATGAATATAAACTAGATCAGGGAGTCTTCCAGAATTTGATCCATCTGGAAAGATTTCCTCAAGTTAACCTCTTTGCCTCCTCTGTGAACAATCAGCTGGCAATTGTCTGCTCCAGGACTCCATGCAAGAAGGCCAGGAAGAGACAGGTGCCCTTTCATTTCCTTGGACAGGAATGTTGCTGTACACTTTTTCACCCTTTCCACTAATATCCAGGATACTTTTGAAAATTCAGAAGCAATCCCCAAGATCACAAAGATTACAAAGACATGCATCTAGAGCATTTCTCCCCGGGCCTCCTCTGAAAATTGGCTTCGTTCCAAGTCAGACTTTCCTGGTAAACAAATGTTAAATAAATAAATAAATCATTGTGATGAGTTCCTTCTAGACAGGCACCATAGTTCTCCCTTCTTTTGCAAATGGCCAGGGACAATTACCATATTACCATAAGCTTCCTCACAGATTGGATCTACTCACACAAGAACAAGCGTGTTTCATATGCCTCGGTATCAGTCAACTTCAACTGAGTGCCTGAATGATAGGGTTTTAATTCCTTTTAGGCTCCTCTTTACAGAGGATGTCCAGCAGGTACTAATGGTGGCAAGAAGACCTCCTACTAGAAAATCATATATTTGTAAATGGAAAAGTTTTTCTAGTTGGTGCCAGCAACATAACCAGCATCCATTCAAGGCTAGTTGCTGTCTAGTTTTACAATATTTGTGTGAGTCACTATCCTCTGCCACTTCTTTTTCTTCTATCAAGATTCATTTAATAGCAAGTTTAGAATGTCTGTTCTCTCGTTCACCAGTCAGTTCATTTGATACTAAGTAGGTTGTCAACATGCGCACCTCACCTCCTGCACCTACCAAACCAACATCACATAAATCTATATATGCAGAGGTCCTTTCAAGAAGCTTACCTAAACATCAGAGACCTCTCAAACACAAGCACAAGCATATTTCATATAATACATCCTCTGCAGAACATAGTATATATAATATATCACACACCAGTGTCTCACCAGTCAAACCCATAGGGCATAACACAAAAACAAACATCTTAATCACAGGTGACTCAATTGGGAGACACACAAATGTCCCTCTCACCAGGTTGGATAAGGAAAAGGTCGTGATCAGCTGTCTGTCAGGTGCCAGGATCTGCCACATCACACATACGCAAGTCTCTCAACAGCAAGCACTATTATGACTCCAACATAGTTCATGATGGTGTGAAAGACTTGCAATGTACCTTACTGGACTATATGAAGAGGGACATGACTGAACTCTCTGATTATGTGTCTCAGGCAGGTATGCCCTAGCCTTAAGTAGCATTGTACCTTTGTCTAGGATGATACCCCAATACAAACAAAAAATGATTGACTTCAATAATTGGCTTAGTTTCTGGTGTCATTCAAAGAGGATCCATAATCTGTCAGCCTAGAATGACATGGTCGACAGACCTCGATGGTTTGCCAGAGATGGTCTTCATCTGTCAACCCTGGGATTTTGGTTACTGGCTAAGGCCCTTGCCAACCCCATAGTGCCTTTTTTAGCCAATGTCAGAAGAACAAAATTTCCGATGTAAAAACAACCATAAGGGTATGCTGCTAAATGCTAGGAGTCTAAACCAGAAACTGCATTCACTGGAAGCAGTCCTCACCCTGGAAGATGCTGACATTTGTGCAGTCACTGAGACCTGATTTAAGGCTGTGGAGAGCACCCCAGCCATACCAGGTTACATTTCCTTCCACATATTCAGACCACAAACTGAAGGCATGAGAGCTAAAAGAGGTGGTGTATCAATATTCATTAAAGATAAATATTCCTCTAGATTGGTTAAAAAGCACACTTCCCTTGAATTACTTCAGGTGCAATTGACTGTAGGTAAGACCACTTCTTCAGAAGGTCATTTCCAGCTATAAGACCCCCTCCATGAGTCAGGACATCCACTCAGCCTACTTGGATCTACTTGAGTCAATCAAGATACAAACAAACACCCTGGTTTTGTGTGACTTTAATTACCTTTCCATAGTGCGGGTAAATTACTTGTGTTCTAACTCACACAAAGGTTGCTGGACTTCTTCACCTTCAATGCAATAGACCAGCTGGTTGATAAACCCGCAAAGGGCTCAAACATCTTGAACCTGGTGCTCACCAACATGGGGGACCGCTGCACCATCCTCAGTGTATGACCATCCCTGGTGAGATCTGACCACAAATTAGTCTCGTTAGAAGTAACTATTACACAAGACCCTCCCTTAGCAACACTTCTCCAAGCCCAATTACAACTTCTTACTTGATGGCATAAAAATTTTCATAGCCTCCCCCAACTCAACAGCCACTCTAACTGATGAAACAGACACCTGTGTTAAGTTATGCACCAATACTTTGTACAAGCACCTTTACACTTGTATTAACTTTGCAGTACCTGACAGAACCAAAGCAAAATCTTCAAGGAAAAACAAACCTGCCTGGTGGACAAATTCCATTAATAGGCTATACAATAGTAGAAAGAAATTTCTGTCTAAGAGTAGGAAGGAATGGTCTCAAAACTGGAAACACTCCCTCTTCAACTTAAAAAAGCAAATAAGACTCCTAATGAAGTCCTGCAAAGCTAACATATGAATCCAAATTAGCTTTCCTAACTAAGGACAACCACAAGGCATTCTTTAGTTACATCCATAACCTCAAAGGTAAGGTCTGGATTTGCACTGATCTCATAATATTTGTGCTGATCTCATAATTAATGATATCTAGTAAGATATATAGAACCTGTGGATATA
The DNA here is from genome assembly GCF_019279795.1 of Protopterus annectens. NCBI lineage: Eukaryota > Metazoa > Chordata > Ceratodontiformes > Protopteridae > Protopterus > Protopterus annectens. Next base: position 1,460,711,516 of record NC_056741.1, read on the forward strand.
GCAAACCTGCTGACTGACAGGTTCATTGAAAACTTTACTCCCCTGTTCCTGCCACATATACCCCAAAGCATCCATGCCACCTGCCCCCCCACCTAGTATCCCCAAGGAGCAGGTCTTAAATGTCCTCTCCAAGGCCAAAAACACAGCCTCTATGTGGACTAGACAACATCTCAGGCTGTATTCTACATGGGTTAAAACAGAAATTAGCATCACCATTGAGCAGGCTTTTCAATCACAGCCTAAGGACTGGCTTCTTCCCAGTGGAAAGGAAAAACAGCTATCATCATCCCTTTGCACAAATGGGGTACATCCACAGACCCTGGGAACTATAGACCCATTAGCCTGACCAGCCTTATCTGCAAGGCCATGGAACGACTCATCTTGGACCTTATTAACAAAGATATAGGAAAATTTCTAAAGCTCGACCCCACCAAATTTGGCTTTATCAAGGGAAGATCATACCTGCTAAACTTGGAGGACTTCCTCAAGACAGTCACCAAAGCCCTAGATGATGGCAAATCTGTGCATACAGTCCACCTAGACTTAGCCATGTCCTTTGATACAATCTCCCAGTGAGGCATCATTGATAAACTCACCAAGCTGGGTATCAACCCAAATATTTTGTCAGGTGGATTGCAAACTGGTTCACTGATAGAACTCATATGGTCAAAATAGGGGACTCCACCTCCTCCAGCAGACCCATAACCAGCGGTGTTCCACATGGATCGGTTCTTGGACCACAACTGTTTGGAATCTACTTCTCTGAAGTACAGGCTAAAACTAAAGGACTGCGGCTGACAAAGTTTGCTGATGACTGCAAACTGGGAGTGATCACTGAAACCCCCATCGATGTCAACATCCTGCAAGAAGGTCTTATGCATACTAATGACTAGTGCCAAAGTCATGGTCTTAAGCACAATGCAAAAAAATGCATTATCATCCCTTCAATAAGGGTGATATTCCCGCCGACTACCACATCAGTAACAATGCCCTAAACACACAGTAAGTGGTGAGAAATCTGGGCACACAGGTTGACAGCAAACTTAACTTTAATCACCATGGCTCTACAGTGGAAGGGCATTTTATATTGCTTTATATTTATATTTCATATTGCTCATCTCATAAGTAAGAGCATAGCCTCCAGAAAAAAGAGGTTATAACCCCCCTGTACTCTGCCTTCATCAGGCCAGTAATAACATAGAATGCTCCCTTTGGTATGTTCCTTTCCCAACACCTGGAGTAATTGAAGAGGCCACAAAGGTTCCTTACAAAGAAAATTCAGGGTATTCAAGATCAGTCTTATGCAGACAGACTGAAATCATTGTCACTTTACTCTATATTATATAGGTTGCTCAGAGGTGACCTGTGCCTTGCATATAGAGCAGTCTCTAACCCAGCTTTAATGGAAATACTGCACATTCATAAGTCAAATGGCATACAGTTCACTCACTCAAAGGAGCTTAACCTGGTACGTGACATCAACAGAACTTGCTGGAGAGACAGATTTGTCTCACAGAGGTTACCACATGTTTGAAACAAGCTTCCTATTCATGTTAAACTAAGCCCCTCATTGGCCCTATTTAAGAGTAATTTGGACAATTTGATGGGTAACCGGAAATTGACTCTGGGGGGTTCCACCTGTGTCCCACTTGGACAGGGGCAATAGGTGCTGATTTTAGTGTCTACTTGAGCCAGACACACTTGGAAACATGGGTTGAACTTGGCTAGGCTTGTAAGCGGCCTGGGCCATTAGCCCAGTAACCTTCTATGATCCTATAATGGACCCTTCTCTTTCAATGCAGCTTCATGTCAAAATATTTTTGAAAGGGGTTTTGCATAAACAACCTCTAAGAAGCAAGTGGTCCCTCCTTGAGGTCTTAATTTTGTGTTAGAGAAGCTAATACTCACTGCATTTGAACCAGCTAACCTGGGTGATTTGAGGTTGTTAACATGGAATACAGTTTTGCTGATTGCACTGACCTCTATAAGAAGAGTATCTGAGTTACATGCCCTTATAGTGAGGCAATATTACCTCACTTCCAATAGATACAGGGTTTCTTTGAGAACAAATACTTTTTTTTATCTGAAGTGGAATATGAGTTTGCTTTAAGTCAAACTATCCATACCACTGTTTTCTTTCCTGAATTTAAAAATTAGGGAGAAAGGATACTCCATACCTTGGCTGTCCTCAAACAACTCAGGCTCTATTTTGACCATTGTTCATTTATTGCGAAAGCAAAAAGAAGAAACAACCCATGTCAGAACAGACTATTTCCAAACAGTTGTCTAAGGCTATAATACAACTATTCCAGGCAAGGTCCATACCCTTTGTACCAGGACCTCAGATGTATCTATGGATTTTTGAAAAGGATTGTATTCTAGTATTCTAGAAGCAGCAATTGGGTCTTCTGTAAATCCATTTACAAAGCATTATAAGTTTGATTCCTTCTCTTGGTCTAGATCAGGGGTTGCAATGACCATTCTCCGGGACTCTAGGATGTTCTCCTTCCACTTCCCAAATGGAGTAAGCTATTACAATCTACCCATATAACTAAGGTTACTGTACCAGTGATCAATATGAAGAACATAGTACAGCTGTGTAAGTAAACTTACCATAACAGTAGATGTTCAAATGATCACTGATGCATTAGCCGCTCCCTCCCTCCACCCCACTTGTTTTTTGTTGTGCTGTATATACCAGGGTGTGGTTATTTAGTTTCTGTTCTTCTTAGCATTATCATTTCCAGGCTCAGCCTCCCTGTCTTTGTCAGCAGAAAAGCTCTGAAGAACCTGGCAGCAAGATTTGCCTTTTAGCCAGCTCTGCTCGAGTTGCTTGACAGTTTGGGTGAATGAAAGATGCCCTGAGGCTTTGGAATCTATCTAGCTGTTATATCCTGTGCAGGATACAACCCATATAGCTAGGGATACTGTGACAGTGATCATTCAAACTTACACAAATGTACTTTTTTGACATAAAGTGCTTATATAGCTAATTACCTCCACATGTGAGAATTGTTGCCATTAATGAGGCATGCAAAATATTATGTTTTGCATCGTAGCATTTAAATATACCAGTAATCCTAATACATGTTTGGTTATTCAAGTAAATGGTATAATTTAATCAAATGATTATTTAAAGGCAAAATCCGCAGAGAAAGCATTAAACATTCAGCATACAACAATGATGGATTCAGTACTACATTTATTATTTTTTTCTACATATCCCATAAGAAAAAGAAAAAAAATGCAAAGAAATAAGGGGACTGCCCCTGCATGCCATTTAAATACTGGAATTTTGAAATGGATTTCCTTATTAATAACCTTTCCATAGTCATGCAGATAACTATAGGACAAATAAATGTATGATTTTTGTGATGTATAAAAGATAAATCAAAGAATCTGTTAATATATTCAGTTTTCATACAAAAGCATCTTATACAACAGAAAATAGGAAGCTTACAGAAAAAAAATAGTGCAACGCATAAGTTATGTGTTGTATGGTAATGCTAGTCCACATATTTCTTTGTTGTTACAAAATTATTGATTCAGATCATAAGCATTGGTCAGAATGTAAGGCAGTATATATCTCATTGTTCACAAAATTAAATACAAAATACATGATTAATTATGCCTGATTGCATTTCTGTTAAGCCAATGTGAACATTACTAGACAGCCTTTAAATTAGCCTGTTAGCAAGTTGCTGCTGACTTTTCAAACCATAAGCATCATGTTTGTTACAAGAAATGAATTGTGAGTAGAAATTGTTTCAAAAGGAAAAGTCAGAAAGCTCATCACAAGATGTGAATAGATTTGCAGTTTAATGTACATAAATATTATATTTGTTGAATTACTGCAGTCGAGAACATAAGTAATAAGAACAAAAGGTGGGGGCCTTCTTCTCATGGCATTTGCACTACCTGTTTGTATACTGCAGCTGCTACAGAAACTAGGTCACAGATTTATCAAAATAATAACTGTAAATTCAAGAAAAAGAACCCCAGCTGACTGCTACACAAAGGAACATGAAATATGTAAGGAAGAAAAATGACCACTGGGGGTCTGTGTTGCACAGTAAGCTTCACGACGATTAAGTATTTATGTGCCCTAAAATGTTTTTCTGAAGAATTCCAAACATGAATTTTGCGAAAGCTTTTAACTGTGATTTGACTCACCACTTAGATCAATGAGTGAAAGGTAGGGTTGTGCAATTCATAACAGAGTTCCTTCAAAATTGTCCAGATGCAATCCTAAGGACTGTTAAAAGGCAAAAATTGCAAATGAATGTCAAGATGTCCTTCATATGACACCATAAAACAAGGTTATTACATTTCCTGCAAAATTCTGAAGACACTGAGAAGTTTGCTAATTTAAGTTATAGCTGAACTAGAACTGCTGAAATGCAACTATGTATAGTTTTACAATATGTTGGTATTTTGGAGCCAGTATTATCTGTGATGCTGAGGTTGCAGATTAATGGAAGGCTCTCATGTGCAATTTTGATGTAGCTGCTCTTTTTCTCTTTTTTAACATTGAAGGGAGTTGGGTACAGGACCACATATTTAGTCACTGCAGTCAATAGCAGCTGACCAGCATCCACAGACATAGGTCTCAACCTCTTAAGAGGCCAGTGTGGAACACAGATTCTAACAATGTGTGACAAATGGTCAAAATGTGGAATACCCTATTTTCGCACTGTGAGAAATGTGCCATCGCCATGGAACATGGTAGAACATCTGTAAAATTCAATAACACACACTTCTCAAATCCAAAACCTTTATTTTTTTTAATCTGCAATACCATAACCACACCATAAGTAAATTAAATAGCACTTTACAAAAATAAAAATCACATTGACTACATTTCCTAAACAGACATTACATTACAAGTCACACAAATGAATTTAGTTAGACCAAGTTAAATAGCATCCTGTCATATGTCAGATGTAGACTTATTGTATACTGCTGTGGCTTTCTTGGCAGCCTCTAAAACATGTTTTGGCAGCTTAACATCACAGCAGTCCAGTTCTTTGTTCATTTTAACTGCCAACAAAGAGTTCAATGTTTTTACACTCAGAGACTGACGCAGTTCAGTTTTCACTTTCTGCACCATGCTAAATGCTCTTTCAGCTTGTTTATTTGAGTGTGGCAAGCAAAGTAGACTCATCATCAGCTGCTTAAAGAGGGGCAGTTTCCTTCAGTGCAAAGGTCCCTCAGAAGGTGTTTCCAGTACTTTGACATGCAAGATAGTGGATAAACTCATAGCTTAATTATTCAGCCTCAACATCATTTTCACATACACACAGACAGAAACCAACATCCGTGACCAGTCCCAAAGAAATGTCCAATTTTTTTGGCAGGATTAATAAGGAATGCAGCATCTTTCAGTAAGTGATCCTGCATGGGAAACATTTTCAGCATTTTCTGCAGCACTGCAGCATAAAAAGCTGTAACTTTTTTTTATAAAACTTAAATTCAATGACTGTGCCGGCAATATCATCCTCATGGCTGTTCGTGTATTGCTTGACTTCATAGCCAATACACAGTTCACTATTTGGTAGAACACAGCTACTGTCAGTCATCACTGACACATCACTGTGTTTGATTAGTCTGACAGCAGCTGCAGGTCTGAGGAGTCTGCCAGCATACTGCTGCAGGAGTTTATGCACAGTGACATGCAGTGTCAGTAACTGGCTTTCTCAGCGCTGAAGCTGGATATTGAACTTCAATAAAAGTTCCAGTGCATACTTAAGAAACAGAAAAATCTTATGCACCTCGTGACTCTGCAGGGTTTTAGAAATTAAGTTAATCTTAGCAGACCTTGGCTCTGCAGACAGAAAATACAAATTTAGAGCTGGCCACATGTCCAGTGTTCTGTTAATTACGTTACCAAGACTGAACCATCTATTAGGTGCATGTCTAGTGATCTTGAAGAGGTCAGTATCTGTGAACAAAGTAAATTCTTGAAGATTTTGTTATCTTTGTGCACTGGAACTGAAATGGCGGTACACATCTGATATAAGTTCTTCAACTGGTGAATGTAGTGCTTTTACAGCAGCCTTACTGCAGAGATCTGCCAAGTGACAGAGACACCCCATATTTATAATTGTGGGCTTCACCTCCTTTAAATGAGACAGCATAGAATTGTGTTTTCCAATCACTGAGGCAGCATTATCTGAAGAAAAGCCCAAAATGTTGGAATCTGGAATGTTAAATTTTGTCAGAGTGGACATTAAAGCATCAAACATTGCTTGTCCAGTTCCTGACACACATTCTGGCATATGAAGGAACCTTATTACATTTTTGCTTGCCTTTTCATCAAGATAAGTAACAAGGATCACTAAGAGATGCTTGTCCAGTTCCTGACACACATTCTGGCATATGAAGGAACCTTATTACATTTTGCTTGCCTTTTCATCAAGGTAAGCAACAAGGATCACTAAGAGTTTGTCATCTCCCATGTCTGTGCTTTGGTCCATATACACACGGAATGGTGATTTCTGGCAGGCTACTGCAGCATTATTCTGGTAATGAGGCCCCAGAACATCCCATGCAATGCAGGCTGCCTTTGTTGCTCCAAATGTCATTTTCTGGAGAACATCTTGATCCTCTCCACAGTTCTTCATAAATTTCAAGATGTGTTCTCCTGCTGCAAATGATAAGTTGTGTTTAGCAAGAGAGACACAAAACCAACCTCTGCCTCAATCACCTTTGTACTTGCTAATCTCTGAGGCCCAATGAAATCCACCATAGCTGCATGCTTGCAATTCTGCCTGTGTTTCTCACTGTTGGCATGTCATTGCAGGTCATGTTGGCCCCCGTGATGGATTGTGAAATCTGTGTTACAAGTCTTGCAGAAGGCATATTATGCTCCGTGCCTACTCAGAGAAAGCCAGTCAAGGGCACTTGCCCAACTTGGCTGAAAAATTGTGTATCTGCTTTTCTTTTGGGTGTGATCTGTATCTACATCCCTGTCCTAATTGTAATCTGGGCAGTCTGTACCTAGCAGGTTTGTAAAACAGTGGTGTTAAACAATGACAAACAAATGTGGCTATGGTGCAGAAAGGAAAATTGAAAAATCTCTGCAAAAGCAAAGATGAGAAAATAGGGCCATAACCTACCCATATCACTGGAAGTTTCCTGACTTTGCACCATCTTAGGAACTGACCCCATGGCTGCTGTGCGTACCTGGCCCCAGCATCTTAAATTCTGTAAGCTGTTGTTTGAAAGAACTGTTCTGCACTAAAACCTTATGAATCAACCTACCCGGTGAAAGGACCTCCTGCAAACAAATCTATCCAACTCCTGTATAGTAAAAAGACTTGCCGTCCTGCTTAAGAACCCAGTTCACTAGGAGGCAAGAAAGTATGTGTTATCCAACAGAGTGGTAATATTTAAACACTTGCTTAATATCTGGTATATGTATGATACGCTACCTAGCCAGGATACCCAGCAGCCATACTCCCCTCTCTATCCCTTAATATTTCTACACTTTGTCACTCCTGTGCTGTCTCCTGCAACTATCTACAGGAGCCTTCGCAAACCCTGTACCATCTATCATTGCTCACTTGCTTCTGTTGTAATTACACTATCTGACCACCAGATGGCATTCTAAACCAGGATAGCTCTTAATACATCTATCCTACCCTGATTTCCAACAGAATTAAAGTTCTGACCCAGGATTGAGACATTTTCTTCTGCCCTATCTCTCCACTCTACCTGCTACTTTCCACTAGCATTGCTCTCAGCTACCACTTACTTTCACTACCACTGTTTCCTCCCCTCTATACCTATTCCTTTCCCAGCTAAGGTACCCAGTAGTTAGCTGCTGGCGTATAGGTTTTTGCTGACTTACTCGGTTACCTGTCTGAACCCGCTCCGTTTGCCCTGTGACCTCACTCCGCTCCCTCAAGGTTCTATCCCGGGCCCTCTCCTTTTCTCAATTTTCATTAATGATCTTAATCTAATAATTCCAATATGCTGATGATTCCACACTAATATGCTCTGCTACCTCTACACCTCAACTCCAGTCCATTACCCAAACAGTGCTTAACATAGTAGAAAGCTGGGTCTTACAGCATAGCCTCCTCCTGAATCCTAAAAAGACAAAACTACTACTCTTCACTCCCACACAAAGGTCCCCCCCAATTGACTTCACAGTTATATCCAATGATGGCATTGTCATACCTCCTGACCCAACTACCAAGCTCTTAGGAGTAACAATATACCATAATCTTAGCTTTGACACACATATTAACACACAAATAAAAACAGTAAAAAGAAAATTAGGCTTCCTCTATAGGATTAAACCCTTCCTTACTCCTACAGCTAGACCAACTATTGCTCATACCCATCTAATTTCCACCCTCCTCTACACCTCGCCCATCTATACCAACCTATCAAAAAAAACAGCCTTAACAAGCTAGCTACCTCCTACAACAATATTGCCAGATTTGCTACTGGTTCCTCATTTAGAACTCACCACTGCCAAAACCTAAAGCAACTAGGTTGGCTAGAACTTCATAATCAACTTCAGATTCAACAACTTATTATTGCCCATAAGATCCCCTCTCTTCCTAAAAATACTCCTATACTTATTAGCCTTCTAACCCCCTACAGTAATTTGACAACTCTTCGCTCAGCCAATAAAGTACTAGTATCTACAGTCAAATCCAAAAATAAGGCCGGTGATTCTCTGTTCGCCAACACTGTTGGCAAATCCTGGAACCTGCATCCCAAGGAACTCTGATCTCTCTCCTCAGTGAAACTGTTCAAAAAACAACTCAGAGAATACATTAATAACCACTGGTTATTTCCATGTAGTAACCCAGACTAATCTTACCACCACTTTCTCTCAACTCTACCTATATAACCGTTTGCAATTTATTCCAACTCTCTCTATGCCTCAGAGAGTAGACCCACCTATACTAATTCAGTCTTTTGAACTTTCTCTTATATAGGATCCTCCTTAAATTATGCACTGGCATGGTTTGCAGCTTGCAGCATTATTTGTTTTCACATATAAATATCCATATAGACATTTTTTATCTTTCTTATTACATGCTACCTTAAAGTTGCTATGTTACTACAGGATAAATTGGATGACTCACTGTTAAAGACTGTTCCTGAAGCTGCTATATTTGTTAATGTTTTTCACTTCTCTTTCTTATTGTGTGCTACTTTAAATTGTTTGTTGTTCAAGCTCTTTCTTATCTGTTACTTTTAATAGTACTATTTTTCTATACAACATTTGTATTCTTCACCTTAAAATAGTACTGTACCTAAATTTGTTACAATTTTACTTATCTGTACCTGAAGTTGCTAAAGCTTTGCTTATGTGGAGCTTTTCTCCCCGGGCCTCTACTTAAAATGAACATATATCCAGTTAGAGTCTACCAGCCCAGTCAACAAATGTAAAATAAATAAATAAATCTTCTTTTGCTCGTCTCTGCTCCTTTTGTTTACTATAAAGGCCTGCATAATCAGATTATTCACTTCCTTGCATCAACAATGACACTCACTCCTCTGGTGCTCATTTACCCACCTAACCAGTGTTGCAGAAGGGACGAGTGACTTTCATGACATTCAGTTCTCTCAAAGCACCCTTGATTATATCTCAAAATCCATGTCAAGGATAAGCAAATCCAACTTGACAAATGCACTTGCAAAACACACACACACACACACACACACACACACACACACACACACACACACACACACACACACACACACACACACACGGTATTACTATTTGCATTTTACATTCACCACTTTAGATGTGTTCTACCCCTGTCCTATAGCCAGTTCTGGGCCTGGCAAATGTGCCTAAAAAGGGTACTTAAAACCAGGGCCCTTTGTACTTTTATAAGAATGTGCCATTTAAGACATCATGCCTTGAAACAGTTGTAACCAAAGAATGCAAAAATGCAAAATCAAGTTACACTCTAAAGTTCTACCAGAAAACAAAACTGGATACTTTAAAGCATCTCATTACTATAAAAAACTCACTTTTGACATCTATCTCGACATACCTCTCAACCTCTTAGTGCAAGAAATCTGGACATAGCCCTGTCCAACATACTAGGGGGGACACGCAGCACAAAAATAGCAGCACTTTAAATATTGATCTGATACACTTAGAAATGATGCTCTTATAAACTCCTGACATACAGTTTTGGAAAAAAAATTGACAATTACTTTTAGAGACATACTAGGGGGACAAGCAGCACAAACATAGACACACTTTAAATATTGCTCTTATAAACTTAGAAAGTTGCTAGAACAACAAGGCCTGTCTTGGCATACAGTTTCTGCAAAAAATGGCAATTACTTTCAAAGACGTACGAGGGGGAGAAGCAGCACAAACGTAGACACACTTTAAATATCGCTCTTATAAACTTAGAAAGTTGCTAGAACAACAAGGTCTGTCTTGGCATACAGTTTCTGCAAAAAATGGCAATTACTTTCAGAGAAGTATGAGGGGGACAAGCAGCACAAACATATAGACACTTTAAATATCACTCTTATAAAGTTAGAAAGTTGCTAGAACAACAAGGTCTGTCTTGGCATACAGTTTCTGCAAAAAAGGGCAATTACTTTCAGAGAAGTATGAGGGGGACAAGCAGCACAAACATAGAGACACTTTAAATATCGCTCTTATAAAGTTAGAAAGTTGCTACAACAACAAGGCCTGTCTTGTCATTCAGTTTCTGCAAAAAAAAATGACAATTACTCTCAGAGACGTATGAGGGGGACAAGTAGCATTAACAGACATGCTTTAAATATTGTTCTTATAAACTTAGAAAGTTGCTAGAATAACAGGACCTGACTTGGCATACAGTTTCTCTAAAAAATGGCAATTACTTTCAGAGATGTGCTAGGGTGACAAGCAGCCCAAACACAGACACACTTTAAATATTGCTCTTATAAACTTAGAAAGTTGCTAGAATAACAGGATCTTTCAGAGATGTACTAGGGGAACAAGCAGCCCAAACAGAGACACTAAATAGTGCTCTTATAAACTTAGAAAATTGCTACAATAACAGGATCTGTGCTAGCATATCAGTTCTCAAGCAGAGATAATCATTGCAGCTAAAACACTTACCTCTGCCTATGTAAACAGCACCAGCAGCTCACCTCAATGCAATCCAAAAACTCTGAGTGCACAGCACAACAGTAGCTCAAATCCACGATAGACAAAACTGAGGATCCCGGTTGTTCAGCAACAGCAGGCAGCAAATAAAACCTCAGCCTTCTGACCGATGATCCACCAAAGTCCTTCAGCTCACTGACTCCTCTCCTGACACTCAGGCTGGCTTCCAAGTCTTGAGTCGTCCCCAAAATGCAGCCACTTGCTTCTTGCTTCCTTCCTTCCTTCTTCCCAAATCCCAGTCTTCTTCCAAACAAGTTGTTTTCCCAGAAAGTACAATCTCCGATTCCTGGAAGCCTTTTTCAAGCCATTATTTTGGAGTGAAAAGGCTTCCCGGAATGTGATTGGCCTGTATTGGGGAGCTTTCCTTGGCTCCTGTCCTCCTGAGAAGCTTTACTTGATTGGCTCATAGACCACATTCACGATTGGGTGTAAATGCGGTCTAAGAGCCAATCAAAAACTGCGGAGGACAATCAATTCTTTCTAATGTGGAAGGACTGCAGAGCTATGTATTGGTTTGTATACTGCAATACTGATTGGCAGTAATTACTGTATACAAACCAATCAGAATCTGTGTAGTGCAGCCACAGCTGTTGTATGCGGAACAGCAGAACGGTGGCTTCCCTCATCATTAAATGCGGAGCGTTCCATAATCCGGAGCACTTGGATGCTCAGTCCACAGAAAAGATAAAAGACTCTGATCAGTAGAGCTCCTCCACTGCTTAATGAATGTTAGTTTACTCTACTCACAAATGAAAGTTAACATACTGTACTCTAAATGAATGCTGACTTATTGCACTAAGCAAGTGTTAACTCACTCTACTCCTAAATGAAAACTAACTTGCCATGCATCTAAATGAATGTTAGTTTACTACATTCCTAAATGAATGCTAAGTTACTAAACTCCTAAAAAAAATGTTAACTTTTAACTGGAGTCATGATTATTCATCGAAGGATTATTCTATGATTGTCAAATATATGAACGTGATTTGCTAACAAACACTTTCACTGAACAGGACTTCAAGTTTTTTTTTGCAAGACCCCTGCATCCCTCATGTGGGGACAAGACCTCCCCGGCCAACTTATAGATATCAAATCTCCAGTCACACAACAGATGAAAAAGTGTTCTACCTCCCACTTGTTGAAAGTGGCTTTCAGCAATAAAGCCCTCACATTGCCTTCTGTTAAACCACACTTCCCCGACTAAAATACACATTCTCCTTTTAACTTAGTATATTTATAAATGAATGTTAGCTTGCTATGTTCCTAAATTATTCTTATGTCATTATACTTTTAAATGAATGTCAACTCACTACACTTCTAAATGAATGCTCACTCACTATATCTCTTACCAAATTTGTACTCACCCTATGACTAAATAAAAGTCAACTCATGTTCTAAGTGAATGGTACCTTTTTCCATTCATCAATTATTGTTACAATACTAGTAAAAATTTTAAATTACTATACTGGTGAATGAATGTCAAACTGCTGTATTCTTACACCAGTGATAATATCTGCACCACCATCTTCCTGTCTGAAATACAAGAAAATTTTCCCTGTAACCACAGTAATATTGAGAGGGGCTGGATTTCCAAGCCTATCTTCTGATATAAAATCTAAATGTAATTAAAGCAAAAATGTCTGCAAGCAATGGAAGACATCAAGGCTTCCCCTTTAACTGATGTGGAGGTGAAAAATTAAGTTTTAGTATCCAAGGCTAAATGGGAACACAATGGTTATTATTTCATACTAGGAAACTAAAGTCTTGTTTCCAGTGTGGTATTGAGGATACATTAACTGATGTGAGTGCAACTAGGCTATGTCATAAAAGAACTCACATTCTGTTTTATTTTGTAGTTTATATATTTTTTCTCTAACACAAATAAAAATAATCTGTAAAGGAATAGGAAACATTGATGTATGAAAACAATTTATGAAAATAAATAAGTCAAGTGATGGAAAAAGGATGAAGATGTAAAAGTCAGATTTCATTTCTCTGGATAAGAGAATATGTTCATGTCTTTGTAAGGAAAGGAGGGTGAGCTGCCACTGATTGTGTTTGTCACCCCACTGGCCAGCATCAATGAGAAGAATTGCTGATATGCTTACAATTTACCACATACATAATATTATTGCATGCTCTATCTTCTTGAATAACACGATCATTTCAGAACATCTCTGTTTCATCTATCCCATATAATACCTTCCATAACTGCAGGACAATATCCACTCCTTTCTTGACTGCTGTCTTCATGAAGTAGCCTCTCCAAAGCACAGCTCTCAACTTTCCATCTTCAAAATGTGGAACACCGCATCTCAAAATATGGAATGAATGGGCAAACTGTGGAACACTTACTAAAAGCTTTTTAACAAAGTCAGCTGGAAATGTCATGGCACAATTTAAATGCATTAATTTGTACTTATAAACAAGTTCTTTTGATGAATTAATATAGGTTCATAGTTGGTCACTAGGCTAATGGCCATAGGGCCTTTACACATCTAGCCATGTTATACCCATGTTCCCTACCTGACCTTGGTTATATGGTTGTTATTCACAGAGTAACTCTATGATCTGCACTGACTGCTCCTGTCCATGAGTGACATAGTTACCACCCCTAGGGTGAATTTACAGTCTCCCATCCAATTATCTAGGCTGCACTTGAATAGGGTTATTGAGGAGCTCTGCTTCACATGAATTGGGAGTTTATTTCAGAGGAGCAATAATCTCTGAGAGATTTATCTATCTCTACAGCACATTCTGTTAATGCCACAGGCTAGGTTGAGATCCCTGGAGTGAGTGACTGTTGTCCCATTTGGTTTGTAGATGTGCATCATTTTCATTAGGACAGGGTCAGAGACTGCTCTTTAGGCCAGACAAAAGTCACCTCTCAGCAGCCTGTAGGATACAATGTACAGTGACAGTGCTTTCAGTCGTTCCATGTAGGGCATGTTTTGGAGGCCCTAAATTTTCTTGATGAGAAACCTCTGTGGCCTGTCCAGCTGCTGTAGGTATCTGGTGAGGTACGTGTAAAAAGGAGCAGTGCACTCTATTAGTTGCCTGATGAGGGTTGAGTACAGAGAAGTTAGTCTTGGATGTGATGCCCTTACTTATGAGATGCGCAATGTAGAAGGCTTTCCTTACTACTGTGGACACATGGAAGTTTAGACTGTTATCAACCTGTATTTTCAAATCTTGCACCACTGTGTTTGAGCTTAGGGGGCTGTTGTCAAGATTGCAATTTGCAGAGACTTCCCCTTTGCAATAAAATGACAATAATGTACTTTTTTGCATTTACTTTTAGTTTGTGACTTTGGCACCAATCATCTGCCTGTGTTAGCCCCTATTGTAATATGTTAGCATCATTTGGGGACTGAATGATTGCACCCAGTTTGCAATCATCAGCAAGCTTGTTAAGTCGAAAGCCATCTACTTTCACCTAGATTTATAAGAAATAGATTAGAAACAGTAGAGGGCACATCACAGATCCTTGTGGCATGCCACTGGTAACTGGTCTATTGGTAGAAGTGGATTCCCCAACTTTGACACTGTTGGAGAGCCATTTGGTTACCCATTTAGTGACATATGGCTCAATCCCCAGCTGGGAGAGTTTCTCAATGATTCCTGAGTAGGGATTGTGTCAAAAGCCTTGGCTAAGTCAAGATAGGCAATATGTACTGTTTTGCCTTCATCCAAGGCTTTGGTGACATTCTAGAAGAAGTCCACCAGGTTCAATAAGCATGATCTACCCTTAATGAAGCCAGACTGGATTGGGCCAAGAGTTTGAATGTTTCCAATATCTTTGTTGATAAGGTCTATGTTGATTCTTTCCACGGCCTTGCAGATAAGGCTGGATAGGCTTATGGATCTATAGCTTCTAGGATCAGTTTATGGACCCTCTTTGTGTAAGGGGATTACTGTTGCTGTTCTCTACTCTGCTGTTACAAAGCCAGTGCTCAGGCTATGGTTAAAGAGAGTGCCAAGTGATTCCACTAGGACTTGTTTTAGATTGTTTAGTAAACAGCCTGGGATGTTATCTGGTTCCATAGAGGCCTGCTTTTGACCTTGGAAAATGTTGATATGATCTGTTCTTTGTTGATAGCAGGTAGAGGACTGGTGTCAGGTATGCTTTGGGGTATGGCTGGTGGGGACATGAGAAGTTGGCACCAAATCTGTCAGCTAGCAGGTTGGCAATTTCCTGAGTTTCAGTACGAAAAGTACTTTCCACTATAATTTCTGCACATAGTTGGGTGTTCCCTTTTAGATTTCAGGATATAGTTAAAGAATGCCTTATGATTATCTTTAGCTAGGGATGCTAATTTAGGTTCATAATTAGCTTTAGATACCTGATTTCCTTCAAGCTGTGGAAGGTATTTTTCTTATGCAGAGTAACTTCCCTCTTGTTCTTAGACATCAGCTTCTTCCTTTTGTTATATAACCTGTTTATACTTGAGGTCCACCAAGGTAGCCTGTTTTTTGGGAAGACCTGGTTTTGATCCGGTCAGGTACAGAAAAGTCTACACAGTTGTTTAGGTAGTTATACAGGGCATTTTTGTACTCCTGCATTAGCAGGGGGTTTGAAACTTTTTATATCATCGCCTTGTAGGCTGTAGTTTGCTTTGGAGAAACTTTTCAGTTTTGTTTGCTCCATTGGGGCTGTCAGGTCTGATTGTTACTTCAAATGACACAGAATTATGGTCTGATCTTAACAAGGAAGCCACCACATAGGGGGGTACTGCAGTGAACCCCCCCCCCCATGTTGGTGAGTACTAAATCTAGTGAATCTACTAAGTCCAGGAAGGCAGTGTGCTTCTCTTGGTTCATGATGGGGACCTGTAGCTATCAAGAATGTGGTAGGGTGCTTTACCTATAGTTAGTTGGACCTGGAGTAACTCAAGAGAGTCATACTGTTTAACCAATGTTGAGGTGTATCTGGCTTTAATGAAGATGGACACACCTCCACATTTGGTTCTTTCACACTCATTTTGGGGTCAGAATGTGTGGAAGGCATTGTAACCTTGCAAGGCCGGGGTGCTGTCTGCATACTTGAACCATGTCTGAGTGACATATGATTCAGTGTAATTTACTATGGATACTAGCTTAGAAAATTCCTATCATTAAATGTGTGACAGACCTTTTCAATGAGGAGCAATGTGGAACATGAAAATTTTAAAACTCGAAATGAGGAATATTACTTGTAATGAGGTATGGTTGAGAGTTATGTTCATGAGTGTGGCACTGCAAGGGTGTCATTCCTGAAAACAGAGGACCCAGAGTCAAGAAGAACTTTGCAAAATCTTACACCCAATAGAAGGATAAAACAGGCCGAGAGACAAGAGTGAGTGAGGTCAGCTGAAGAGGCAAGGGAAGAAATATTATTGAGAAGAAGTCCCTGGAAAATGCGCCAACAATGAGTCTAGAGACAATGAATATAAAGAAGTAAAAAGACAGCAGCTGTAAAGAAGAGTTTTAGGAAATTCTAAAACAGTCTTAAGAAAAATATAGCTGAAGAATTTTGTTTCCAGAACTATTACAGCCAATAAGCATGTACATCTGGTGCATTAGATAGTGAAGAAGGACTGAGAAATTGGGCACTGGTTCTGAAAAAATGTCTAAAATGAAAAAAAAAACAGTTTAAAGAAAGGTTAGCATAGGAAACATGAGGACAGCAGTTAAAGTTAGAAAGAAGTCAGCCATTGATTTTTCTCTAAATGTTAGATATTTAAGTGTAAAGTATCATTACTGTTGTGATCTTGAGGTTACTGACAGAAAAAAAACAATACCATATTTGTATTTTAAGATGTCATGTGTCAGGCAGGAATATTTGACTATAGAGATAAAACAGGGAATAAATTATTACTTCTCTTAAGTGACTGTCTCCATTTTATTAGAATGTTTTCTCAATGAAATGTACATACGTGTAGATCAATGGCAAATAAACTCAAATGTTTTATAATTCTAGAGAAAAAATAATAATGAATGGTATACTATCATTCAAACTTTTGTATAGTTTTGACATAATTAATATTGTCAGTCTTCTAATATACACCCTTGTTCAATGGTGTACAGCCCAGCCTAGTTAATGTATCTTCTGTACAATAGAAGTAATGAGTGCATATTATCAAAACTTTATTTCAGTAAGCAGATTGATTTACTCCATGCTTGCCCCTTTTTGACAGAACACCATCTATGTTTCATTGAATTATACTGTCACATCAAAAAGGAGCTAGAAATAAAAACCTTTTCTGTTTATTTTTATTTTTACATTTTGACAATCTGTTGCTTTTATCGCCTTTATAAATGAACTACACTTTTTTAAAAATCATTCAAAGCTAAGAAGTGCAAATACATTATAGCTAATGACATGTACTCTGCCGCATACACTATCACATTATCCATCAAACAAATAAATATGGCTGTACCGATGCCCACTGATAACATGATGTCCAACTGCCCTTCATCTTTCATCATTCCCTTCTAACATTTAAACATATAACCAGAATACTGGCTTGTGTGAATAGTAAAAAAAAATAGTAGTCACAAAAACTGCAAAATGTTCCTGCTTTCACTATGCTACAAATATTTGCTATGTTTTCTAAAAAAAATATTTAATTATGGCTAATGTTTTAAATCAGTGAACACAAGAAAATGAAATGATGTAAAAATTTTGAATGACATCCCCATATCACTTTATATCCTATGCTTAGTTCAGCATCAGATGGATGTCAAAGCATTTCCTTCTGTATTTCACTCTACACAACTTCACAGTTTCTAAATATCAATATATATATATATAAATTGAATTGTCTAATCACTAAGGTGTTGTCAACACAGGCAAAATACCCTACCTACCCACTCTAGTGTGACAGTGCCATGGCACAGCTTTTATCAGTATTCCAGTTCACTTACAAGTTATTGGTATGATCAGGATGCCTGTAACCTTCCTGCTAATGTTCTTTGATAACAAAGTTCCATGTATACTGAGGGTATTTCCTGTAAAAAGGTCACCACCTCTTCAGCACTAACTCATAATATTTACATCTTGTAAAATCTGTAGTGCCAATAGCTAGCCACTCCAAAGTCATATATCTCATATATTTGATATGGGGCACCTCAGGTATACTCTGCGCCATTTCTCCATATCCCTACTTAGATTTCTAGCTATATCCCTAGGTAGGAATGACCACTTCTAGTCATATTAACAATGCCTGCCTTTTATATTTATAGCCTCCTCTTATTCTCTTAAAAAGGTCTGCTTTTTCTAAGATATATATATATATATATATATATATATATATATATATATATATATATTTTTTTTTTAATATTGTATATATAAATATATATATAGTTATATATAGATATAAATATATTTAACTTTGTCAAATGTCACTATTGTCAACATGAATAATGTCGACATCAAATTATCAAAATTTTGCACATAAACATGCTACTATGCATGCAATGAGAATGAATATCAGTGCATATAAAAATGTGTAACAAAAAAAACAAAGAAAACATTTTTTTCAGGGAGCAAGCCCCTCTGCACCCCCCACATCCCCTACTAATGATGTATACTAACTGTGAAATCACACAGTTTTCAAGGAAAGGGCAAATTCACCAACTCAGAACTGTACATTCTGCGACTTAGGTCAACAGGTCTCAGCCATCCGTTTAGTCAACCAAATTGTTTCAACTAAATAGATGTTGACCAAAGCACTGTTGGACAAAAGTAGTGGATATATACATATATATGTATAGATATTAGTACCCACAGGCCCTCTCATCTTTTTTATATGACACAATGCAACTGGATTTCCAAAAGCCTTAGTCCAAAGACTACAAAGACATGGCATATAATTTTTCAAATAATCTGACTGATTGCAAACTCTTAATTTTTTTCTGAGTTTGCTCATTTAACCTTAGAAGCATTCAGTCAGTGATATCAAGGCCAAATACATCTGCTAAGAAATTAGTCACCATTACTAATCCCTTATGTTTCAGGAGGAACCACTGAGCTACACAGTAGTCTTTTGTCTGTCTATACATCATGCTTAGAAGTTCTGTACCTTGTGTGGCTACAGTAGAAACTCATAATCAGTGATTGCCATAAAGTATTGTCTAACACTGCATCCCAGATTCAAAGTTCACTATACATCCCAACATAGGCTGCACAATTATAATTAAAGATCATCACACACATGAAATTACTAAAAATTTCCAGCTGTGGACATCCTCAGCAGTTTCACTTTATACCACTAGAACTATAATAAACTTTACAGAAACTATTTTTTATCCATTTCTCTGTTTGTTTTGATGTATTAAATAATGTCAGTCCTTTAGTTGTACATCCACAAATATACACATTATTAATATCCTGTCTAAAGTTAACTATCCTTCGGGAAATTACAATACCTGCTAAAGAAAGAAATGTTGCATCATCTTATATGACATACAATGCCTAAAATTCACTATTGATCTTTTGGATTTCAGTCTACATTGTGTCTAGCATAACCACCTCGGCTTTACCAAAATCAGACGCAGATCTAATTTTTTCAACACTTGCTGTCTCTGTCTTTCCTTCTTTGATATAGTTGACGAATGTGCCCAACAATGCAGCGGCCCTTGATGCCATTGCAGTTGTTTTTCCATTCTCTCTTCATTTCTAAGTGCATTTACCAAGCATCTAATAAATCAGCCACCATTTTATGTTTTTCCGTGAACAAAAACTTAGATTTAAAGTCAGTTTACCCCCAAGTACTTAAGGAAAAGATTCATGAAATGAGCTTTGTCTTGAGGTAACATGGGAACTCAGGAAGAGGTTATGTCTAACTGCAGGTGCTGATGTTTCTACAGAAAACTGGACTGAGCAATTCTGCATACACAATGTAAAAATGACAATTTTTGGTGGATGACAAGTTTGTCTTCTCCCAAAGAAAAATAGAAAGAGTTGAACTGTTAGTTATGGATGCCTTTTTTCTGGCACATTAGGAAAAGATGTCTTATTAGCTTCTTAAACAAAATAAAAAAGAACACAGATACATTCAACTATTTTAATACAAACAATAAAATGAAATGCAGCAAAGCTTTTGGGTTTCCCCTTCCTCAGTGCTATACTGACAGAATTAACCAGCTTAATTATATAGTAACAATAAAATCATGTGACACAGCCAACCAAGAGAACAATACAATTAATAATTAGAATCACAAATATATATATATATATATATATATATATATATATATATATATATATATATATATATATATATATATATATATCTACAAATAGAACATCATTTACATTCATTAAAAATTCATTTTATTGTTTATGTTAAAATAGTTGAACGTATCTGTGTTCTTTTTTATTTTGTGGGTGATTTTGGATTTACTGAGCACAGCTCACTGCAGTGGCATTCTTTAATTTTTATTAGCTTCTTATACAGATTTTGATATTCAGAGCAATGATTACACACTGTTTTGTTATTAGATATTCTTAAGAGGTACAGCCATCAGAACATATTTAGAGGGTTTTAACAAGGACTGTGAAATTTCATAAGATTCCAATGGAGCCAGCATAAACAAACAAGAAAACAAGAAAAAAAAAATCAGAAAGCTGTATCATTGGAAGGGGAAGACCCTGTAAGCCCAAAATGATTTATTCTATTCACAAGGAAGTGTAACACCAGGGTGAATGATAACTATTTGATTTTACACAAAAATAATTATTTTTCTTTTTACTCTGAGGTTATGCAAAATTCAGAGTTATTATTTGGAACTTGGTGGAAAAGCCTCCTATATAAAAACATTGGGGGTCTTGCCTCTTGTAAAATGAATCAGTCTGTCCTTGGCACTTCTTATGTTTATATTTTATAACACACTTCACTTCTAGAAAAAAGACACAACTGTAGTTTGTTTGCCAATATTTGATTTGGCAGTTTTGGTTTTCTGCAAATCATGTAAAAAAACTCCGGATATATATTTAAACAAGAACTCAATACAGGAGTTTTAATTATTGTGTGCAGGTTTCCACCACTGGTGGTTTACTTAGCAATCCTTTTAATAATTGTGACAAAGTTTTCTGTAGGGAATTTATAAAATCTGCCATGTAATTACATTCCCAGAGCAGATGTTCCTAATTATCTATTTCCCATCCCATCTGCAGCATTTGCTATCTCCGTAAGCAAAATGCTTTGAAGTATGCTTGGAGTATAAAGATATGTATGCAAACATATACAAGGAAAAAATCATAAACCTTCATTTTTTTGTTAGATACCTGGGACCCATACAGATGTCATTCTATTGCTTTTTGTTAAATAGTCCTTCTGCACTTCTCTTCCTAATCATTTCTCTCCTTCTCTGATTGAGTGTTATATGTATGCAGTGTTTTATGTGCTCTATTAAATATCCATTTTTTAACAACTACTTCTGCTCTAAACTGAAGTAAAACTATTACCATGGTTTTAACTCAGACTGGATTCTCAAATTAAAGAATGAAGGTAGGAGATTTTAAAGTATAAAAAATTGATGGGGAAAATAATACGTAAGCTTAATTTACAACTTTTACTGATAAGATCAGGACTTAAAAATGAAGAAGCATACAGATAAATGTGAATTGTGGTTATTGTTAACAACTTTGATGAAAAATTGTATTTGTGTATTAAATAATAGTAAACAAGATTATTTTAATTTAAATAGATGTAGGTTAAAGGAAATGGAGCATTAAAAGTTTTATCAGGGGTTAGTGAGAACCATGTTAAAAACAGGTTGATACAGACTTCAAAGATAAAAACGGCTATTTTCTTAAAATAATCATTGAAGTAATAGTTGTAGTGTTAGTAACTGTAGCTACTATTACATGAAAGAAAGTGTTCATTCATCAGATTGAGAGGAGAAAGCTATATGTCTGAGGGACAGTGAGATAAGATTTTCGAAGACAAAGTCTTAGGCTAGACTAGAAGTGAAAAGAGACTGACAGTAGTAAGTGGAAGTAGTTGCTAGATACTGTGTGATAGTGAATAATCAAAGAATAGGTAGAAGGTTAAAATCAGTTAAAGTTCAGGCTTAGATGGGCTCTGCATTGTGTTTGTATGTTGCTTTTGTGGCCTTATCTTTAAGGTAGTCTGTTGTAACCTGGGAGAATGATAGTGTCAGTTACCCTTGTGCTGTTGGCCTAAAGTCAGTAAACCACATCCAAGATAGTGCTTATATCTGAGTCTGCTGCTAAGGCAGATTCAGTGGTTCATAGGTTCATAGGTAGGTACTAGGCTATCTGCCCAAGGGCATTTATAAGCCTAGCCAGAATGTGTTGGCTTTTGCCTCCCTTTAAAATTAGTTTCCTGGGCCTTTGTCTAGCAGGGCCACTGAAGTGATTTCAGGGGTAAAGTTACGATTTCCCATCCACTCATCAAGATTCCTCTTGAAGAGAGTCAGCGAGGGGCCCTGCCTAATATAGACTGGGATTTTATTCCAGAGCGAGGGAAGTCACTGGGACAGGAATCTATCCCTCCAACATGTCCTGTTTATTGTTGTGCTGAGGTTTAATTCACTAGAGCATGTGGATCTAAGAGATTTGGTTTTCTTGAGGTGGAGCATGTCCATTAATTCCGGGTTGGACATGGCCTTATACGTCAGGCAGAGCTCACCTCTGAGCAGGTGGTAATCAACCGAGTATAGCTGGAGTTTCTTTAGTCGAGCTGCATAAGGCATCTCTTTGAGGTCCATGATCCTTTTGGTGAGGTACTTCTGTGGTCTTTCCAGCTGTTGCAGGTGTCGAGTAAGGTACTTACCAAATGGGGCATTGTACTCTATTATGGGCCTAATGAGTGATGAGTAGAGGGGCACAATGACCTCTCTTGATCTAGAAGTGAACCCTTTTGTGATTAGGTGGGCTACATAGAAAGAATTTCTAACCACTTTGGCAATGTGATTATCAAAGGAGAGGTTGCTATCTACCTAGGCCCCCAGGTCCCTAATTACATTTTCTGTACCTAGTGGATTACCACCTATATGGTAATTCATGGGCACTTTGTTTTTTCCAAAGGGGATGACTATGCATTTTTTGGCATTCAGCTTGAGGCCATGGCTCTGACACCAGGTATCTGTCTCTGTAAGACCCTTCTGGAGGATGTCTGTGTTTCTATTGTATTCTTACCATTCCATTCTCTCTTTCCCTAATTTTATTTCAAGAATATTCCTCAATCTTGCTATTAATATATACTTTAACAGAATCCTAGAGCATAACCTTATTAACCATTTGGCTGCCATTAAATGATAAGCAGTCTTTAATTTGCGCATCTAGATTTTTCTGAAATACTTTTAACTTTGTTATATAAAGCAGAATCCTATAAATAAATTCTTCATATCCATGATCCATAGATCTAGTCATATAAACCATGTCTACTGTTTAAATGTATGCATATTTAACAAGCAAAAAGGTTTGTCAGTCATTTATCTATGCATTAATGACAATGTTTAAATGAAATTCATAAACTACAAGATATTAATGTGAGAAATGCATGTAATTAAACTTATACTGTGGCAGTTATCTTGACGCTTAATTACCTTGAGCCACCTTAATCATTTTAGAGACATGACTGTAATAAAGATTTGCAAAATGAACTAATCATGAAACATTATATTAGTGAATAATTCTTGAAATTATTCAAGAATTAACAGCATGATTGTTTCCTTTTATCTACTGTGCTCACAAGAAAAGCTGGAGCACAGTGATATATAACATAAACAAGCAACAGAAAATGATAAAGAGATTTGTGATTATAATCAAAGTTACATTGATTTGTTTTTTTTAATAGTGTCTTCTACTAATCAAGATTTAATATTGTGATATTTTCTTTTATACCTTTACAATTGTGTTCTTATACTAATAGCTTCACAGGATCTTTACATTTACAGCCAAAGGATACCATCATAAAGATCAGCCACATTGCCTAGTACTGATGGAAGACTCCACGTATCCACAGTGAAAATTTGTGATTTGTGGTCACCCGTCCAATCATTCAGACTGGGATTAAAGGTTGCTACACAAATATTCTACATGATAAAGGCAGCTGATTTTACCAATATGGAGGGTATATTAAGTTAGGTATTTGTCATGCCTTCTGGTGTTGATTTAGTAGTATAGGTTTAGGTCTATAAAATGATTGCTTTACTACTGGTTCTGTTTAGGTGAAGTAGTCCAAAGACTATTAGATTGTTCATTGCACAGAGGCCTAAGCAGAGATCACCTCTCAGGAGTCTGTGTGACTCAGAGTAGAGGGAGATGGCTTTTACTCTATCAGAGTAGATAAAGCTACTGATACCTGAGATCATTTTGTGTGGAAACACTGGGATCTCTCACCCTGGTTAACATGCTTAGCAAGACACATGCTGAAGGGTGCATGGTATTCAATGATGGGCCTAATAACTGATGTTTAAAATGGTACTATAATTTACATGGACCTTGAGAAGTCACAAAGGATAAGTTGTGCAAGGTAGAAGGCTTTTATAACCAACACTTATATTTGGTGATCAAATTAAAGGCTGTTATCAATGTCCATTCCTAAGTTCCTGTTAACTGTGGCAAATTTAAGAGGAATGCCAAATGTATGGTAAGCAGTAAGGAAGTTAGGTCTGGCAAAGGAAACTATGTTGTATTTATTGGAGTTGAGGGTAAGTCAACGAAAAAAGTTCCAAGCATTTGATCAGTTCAACCCTTTGTGGATAATATGAGTATTAGAATGGGATTTGATAACTGCTCTCAATTTACAATCTTCAATGATCTTGTATTACCATATTACATTGAAACTGGTTTTCTGTCCCAAAATGTACACACCAGAGAGGACGGGTTGCAGGAACCAGCCCTGTGGAACATCGCTGGTGACATTTTTCTGTCTAAAACAAATACACTCATCCTTAATGGCATTTGTACTATAAGAAAACCCATTACCAGTCCATCAAACTTTTCATGGCTTAATGCTGACTGAGAAGACTTTGTCAATATTCACATTATGGGGGATATAGTCAAAGATCATGTCAAGATCTTGATAAGCAAGTCTGGACTGTATAACCATTATCCAAGGCCTCAATATTCTTTTCAAAGAACTCACTCAGACTGGACAGACATTGCTTGTCTTTTCCAAAGCCAAACTGGTACATAAACATGGATACAAGAGTGGGTATATTATTGTTTATTAGCACATCTATAATACATTCCACAGCCTTGCAAATAACACTATCAAGACTAATAGACTGTAAGTTCCAGAGTCAGTGGAGGAACCACCTATATACAAGAGCCCTAAAAGTGACATTTCCATGCAACAGATAGAGTAGATAGAGGCTTTGCTAGTTGAGGCTTTATGTTTCTCAGCAGAGATGCAGGCATTCTCAGACTTTAAAAATCTTTTGGAGGAACCATCAGATGTTACAGTACAAACAGCTTTTTGCTGTTAATGTGAATATTTGAATGTAACTGAATGGGTATGTTTTTAGTTGTCTTTACATAATAAAATTTATATAAGAATATATGTATATGTTTTTATTTTGAAAAAGATTGTTTTGTTCCCCTCAAAGCTTTACATTTTGGGATGCTTTTTTTTCATTGAACTGTGAGCAAATACAAAGTGAAAAATTTATTCATCATTTTCCTGTTTTGGATTATATAGATGTCATTCATTTATGATCATCTCTTTAACGTGCAACTGAAATGTGCAGTTTGGTTTCTTTTGGAATATCAAGACTGCTGTACCTTGAATAATTCACATCTTCAAGATACAGTGATCGTCATTTTGTTTCTGTAAGTAGCATATTGCTGATGTTTGTTTGTAAATTTGGTACTTAGGGATCATTAGTGCCAGCCACTGATGAATTAAACTAAGTATTGATGCTAAAAGTTTTCAGCTTCTTTTTCCGTTCTTCCAACTTTCTTATAATTACACAAATCTATTTCAATGTTTGGCTTCTGACATTACGTTTTTAGATCAAGAACAGTATGATTTACGTTTTGCAAATCATTTAAAATGTCCTGTTTGTCATTCTGAAAACATGTAAGCTTATCTTAAATCTGCATTTGAATTCTATTGACCTTCCAATGCAAACACCAGTGTGGTATTTTCCATCATTTTCAACTCTGCTAACTCAGGATCATTTCCTTTTGACATGCCTTAGTCTTTTTTTACATATTTCCTCAAGATATTTCTGTACATCTTTCAGTCTTTAAGTATCTTTCATTAATTGGTCATTTCCTTTAGAGATCCGGGTCCATGGTGGTACTCTGACAGACTTTTGTCAATTCTTTATTATAAAACAATCACTTGTTTGCATATATCTATTATGTCACTTTTTAAGAAACTGTTTAGTTTCATGGATCTTACTTGTTCAAATAATTCAGAGAGCTTTTAGGGCAAAACAGCAATTTCTTTTCACTTTTCAATTTTTTAAATTTTCACTTCCTGAAAGTCAGCTGATAACCCTGCAGAATCTCTTTTACTTCTGCCAGCTCATCTTTATGGTAGCCTATTTTACACTTGTGTTTTTCAAACCAGTTAACTTTATTGCTTGTTCTCTGTCAAACAATAATACCATCTGGCTGTGGCCACTGCAGTTCTCAATTTTTTAACTAAAAATTTATTTTTAAGATTTTGCATTTCTGAACAAGAATCCACCAAACTCTTTTTGTTGTTGTTGTTTTTTACATCACATTATTCTTTCCTACAGGATTGATGATATTTCTATAGTCTGCTGTTCATCAATTTTTGCAGGTTATACTTAGATTAAAGTTTAAGTAAGGGGACAGAATTAGTGTTATGTGCACGTTCAGATTTAATATGAGATGTGAGTGTGTGTACAAGTGCTAGCAGGATTGGAGTTAGGGTTAGAGAATGGACTAATTAAGGGAGCAGATTTAGTTGTTATATACATACGTTTAGGTGAAGTATTTGTGTTAATGTCCTCTGTAGTAGTACTGTTAGTGAATGGTAGTGTGTAGGCTTAGAGCAGCAGCACAGCATGTTCCGGGTTAAAACTTATTAGTAAGGTAGTAGGGGGGGAATTCACAAAAATAAATAAATAAATTACTGGAACTGCAATGCAATTCAAACTTATTTTTTTAAGGAGAAACATGCTGCAAAATACACCACAAAGGAGACTTCATATGCTGTACTCAATTTGCAACAAGTTCAACTCTTTTTGCTTTGCCTCCAGAAAGATGATTTCTCAAACAAATGTTCACAATTCAGAAACATGTAGCTATTATATGCAATCTCATCAATATGAGTCCAGGAAAATGGATGAAAGATGGAATGTGGAGAATTGCACATATAATTAATATTATACCAAAGTGGTCTAGGTAATAGAAATTGGACAAAAATTAAGTAAAAGATTATATAATGTGATACTTGGGGTCAATGCAGAATTATTAAGTAGAGCAAGAAAATGAGTTACTGCTCTATAAAAATGCTAAAAACAACAATTTTACAAACCACATGGAGGAGACCACTCAGATACAAATTGTAGTTTAGCACTTTTCTTCTATTTAATCAAGACAGAACTTCTTCAAAACATACAAAATCTAATAATCATCTGGTTAAAAAATGTTCCAAAAGGTCATTTGGTATATGTTAAACCAACTAGCATTAAAACATTCACTTCCTTATTGCATCGCATCCAATCACTGTGTAAAGTTCTGTCTTGATTAAATAGAACAAAAACGCTAAACTACAATTTATGTAGATAGTGGAGTGCTTGCTTTGGTGTCATTAAAGGAAGAATATCTGGAGACAAAGCCAGGTCATTACATAGAGTACTTTGGTTTAATGATGGAGTGGAAAGCTGAAGAAATACATAGGAGAACAAGCTATAAAAAGAGCAAGGCATTTAATACAAATCTGGTTGGTGACACTGGGGGAATTCTCAAGAAAATTCAGTACTATTGACAGTAGTCTTTTAATACAGCAGGATGAAGTTTTCTAGGTTATCTGTAATGACATTCACTCTGAGTCAGTCCCCATTTCTATATAGCTATTATATGGTACTTTTATATATCATCTTGCCTTCTTGTTCTTTTCACCTTTTTTTTTTTTTTTACTAATTTTACTTCTCTGTTCTTTAGACATCAGTTCCTACTATGATTTGATCCTTTTGTTGCTGGCAGTTGACAGTAAAGCCATCTCTGTCTTTGAATCCTGTTCACCTTTGCCAAAGCAATGTTACTTTTCAAATATTTTCTTCAATATTGTAAATGCAGGAAGTGTTTGT
Source organism: Protopterus annectens (assembly GCF_019279795.1). NCBI lineage: Eukaryota > Metazoa > Chordata > Ceratodontiformes > Protopteridae > Protopterus > Protopterus annectens. The sequence goes on from NC_056741.1 coordinate 1,460,739,918, forward strand.
AACAAATTTGATGGTTTAACAAAATAAATGGAGGACATGATCTTTATGCATTAGATGTCACAGAAACTTAGCTAAAATATTTTCCCAAGCTCTTGCATATGTCTTCTAGTTGCAGTAATTTATAGAATTGTCATGGTTTCAAAACTAATGTGGTTTCCTTGTTCTATCCATGAACCAGCCTTCATGCATTGTAATAGCTTAACTCATTCCTTCTAATGGAGATTAGATTGGAAGTTTGTACTGTAGCTTCCAACAGTAGAGCCTAAGCTTTTTGATAGAATCAAATTATGTGCTCACATCTCAAACAAATGTTATTTTCTCTAGAACCATAGCATTTATTAAAATGTGTAAATGGCAAACTCTTCAACACAAACTGTTTTTATACTGTTGATATTCTTTAGGGTCTAGGTCTTAAGCTAGATTTTATAAGTCAGAGTAAACACAGTAACTATTAAATTTGTAATATTGTAAACAACTTACAGTATTTCGGAAACCACTCAAGTGCACACACACACACACACACACACACACACACACACACACAAAGTCAGTAGTATTTTTTCACCCAACTGACAGATTCCATATGAGGCTGAGCAGTTATGTCTGTGCCACTTGGTTGGTGAGATATTAAAAAAAAAGCTATGACATTTATGAAAATATAAATAGATATTATACAAACAATTAAAATCTCTTTATCTACACTTTACAGAGATCAAATTTCAATACAGTTATGTTTACCATGTTGTAACCTTTAAGATGAAATATTGTAATACTTTGCATGTAGCAGGCTTTTGAAATTATTAATGCAAATATGAGTAAGCAATATTTGACACCCAGAGTCATACGTTGGATACAACTGCAGCCACCTGAAGATGTCATTTGGCTGTAATGAGTTAATGTACTAGTGGGAATCATTACATATTCTCTGTTAACTGGGCAACCTTATAATTCATAAATTTTCAAAATTATCATTTCTGCCATCTCTATTCTCTTTCAACCACTTCTCAAAACAGCTTAGTAAAACATAATTTTAATTGTGGATTACAGAATGACATCACATACATCTGGTCATCTGACTCTGGTTCCAATACCACCCCCTTTACTAGCAACTGAATCAGAACCTAGCACATATGTGTTAATAATACACATAGGCTTTGCTAAGATCTGTTGCAGCTTCTGGAAGTCATAAAATAATTTCAAACTTTCATCCTTCCAGAGTAGTAATTAGTTCACCCCCAAGAATAATACAGAAGGCTTCCTAGTATAGACATTTTGCTCTGGCTGCATTGAGACCTGTGAGATACAATTTTTATGGCTTATACCAAGTAATTTAATTTCAAACTATTTTTCAATGTTTGGAAAAACACTGTGCTCCATAATGGAAGTATGCATCCTTAACACACCAAGATGAATTTTTGAAAGGAAAGGTATATCGCATTATGCTTTTGCACAATGATGATATCACGCTACATGCAGCACTCTCCAGCTTAAAACAAGAATTTATGTTGAGAGGCTACAAAGAATGTGATATTGGTAGACAGATAGAACTAGCATGGGATGAAAGACTAGACAGATGTAAACCTTATTATAGTACTACAGGAATGGTACTAACTGGATTAATGAATAGTAATGAAATCAATGCACATTTCATAGGAAATATAAATAGTGAGATGTTAAGGATGCCACTCACATATGCCAGTGATATAACCTTAGTATGTGATGTGGTAAAAAATAATTGGGATATTTTATCTAATGTCAAGGAACTTAATGGAGTGATAGGAGATGAACCTCGCTTTACCTTTAAAAAATAATAGGTTCTTAAAAAGACAACTCTGCTATAAGTCTACAGGTGCACATCAATATAATTGCTCAGACAGATTAGGAACATACATATGTAGAAGATGCATGGCATGCTCCCCTATTTATGTTGGAGGACAGTTTATACATCCACAGAAGGGATGTAAAATTGATATAAACTTTTATGCTGACTGTCAGTCAAAGAATGTGGTATACTTTAGTTTCTGTGTTACCTGTTATGCCTTCTATATAGGCAAGACCAATCGCATATTTAAAGATAGAATGTTGGAGCATATGAGGGACATACGAAATATGAAGGAGAGCAATGCACTTGCTATGCATGTTAAAACTGAAGGTTCAGGACGTAGTTTTAAATTTTTTGTGTTACAGTTAGTTCATATGAACAACAGAGGGGGTGATTTAAATAATCAAACAGAAGCTGTAGAACAGGAATTGATATTAAAGCTTCAAGCGGATAGACCACCTGGTCTTAATAGTAAAGTATCATTGAAGCCATTCCTGAAAGCTCGGAGTTTAAAACACTAACCCTTGTAATTAAGAATGCTTTTAATGTTATAGAGTTGTATATATATATCTATAAATATATATATATATATATATATATATATATATATATATATATATATATATATTTATATATGTTTTTTTATTTTGCCTATGCATGTTCTATGCTAGTTGTTTAGAGCAATTCTGTGTGCGTATAGACATATATGCACATTTACATATGTGTGTATTTAAGTAGATATGTATACATATGCATGTTTATACTATTATTTTTCTCAAGCATTTTTATGCATTTTAATGTAAGATTAATTTACATATAGTTATTTCTTAGATATATAAATGTTTTTTATATATATTTTGTATACATGTTTAATGTGTTTTAAATAGATGTCATACTTTTGGGAAGATGAATTCATACTTATATGTTGCATCAGCACTTTATTGTTCCCTTGAGTGACTAAAGATTTGCTTTTTGTAGGTTGTGATATGAATATGTGCTGTAGGGTTTGATGTTTGTATATCATATATTGTACTAGCACTTTAATGCTTAATTGCATGATTAAGGCCTTGCCCTTATTGGTTGGTGTATGATTAGATAGACTTTTTAAATGTGATGTTGGTTTAATTCATTGTTAGTCTGAAGAAGCGGAGTCCATCCGCAAAAGCGCTTACTTTTTGTTCAAATAAACATCTCTGCTGTGTGCTACCGTCTAACAATTTTTTACAAGTTTGATATCTGTAAGTCATTGGTTGCTTAATTAGGTATACAGCATATTTCTTTATTTCTTATTTTTTAATTTTAGCTGGACTGAGATTAACCTCTTCTGTTCCAGTATCCTCTGTTACAACGTACTCATTTCAATAGTTGACGTACAGTCTGACACAGAGGTAAACTTCTTTTTCTGCCCAGCAGGACCCAGTGTTGGCGTATTTTTTTAGCACAAGTGACTTTAGAAATACATTTTCAACACCAGCACCTGTACAAATCAGTTTGCTATACAAATGACATATAATTATTTACAAACCTCCAGCTAGCCTTGCTGGCATATGTTACACATTCACTGCCTTACTTTTCCTGGTATAGCTGGCAATACCTCACATCATCACATCCTTCCCCCCTTTGAAGACTCAAGCTAATTTTTCAAGTGACCCTGGAAAAAAGTGGCTTGAGGGACATCAGCCTGTCTGGGAACACATTAACCCATACCCTGTCTTGAGAGCTCATCTGCATTGACATTGCTGACCCCACTATGGTGTTGCACTGTCATATCATATGCCTACAACCCTAGGCTGCATCTTAATAACTTGGCATTTTGCTGGCTTCATGTAGCCATGTTAAGGGATTGTGGTCTGTAACTACAGTGAATTTTCTTCCATATGGATAGGATTGAAGTTTCTGCAGTGCCCATACTATGGATAGACATTCTTTTTCTACTGATGCATAGTCTATGGCTGAGTATACCACTGGGTGCTCTTCTCCCTCTGAGGAAACCTGGCTGAGTACAGCCCCCACTCCATGGTTTGAAGCATCCATATATACAACAAATTCTTTGCTGTAATCTGGACTGGCTAACACATGGGGTCCTCCCAAAGCCCCATTTAAGCTTTTGGAATGCCTGCTCTTAACTGGAGTTTACACTACCTTGTCTGGCCTGTTTTTCCTCATCAGGTCTGTGAGGGGAGTAGCTATTGTACTATAATTGTGAAAGAATTTTGTATAGTACCTCACTGCCCCCAAGAATGCTCTCACCTGTGTTTTTGTAACAGGAGCAGGCCACACCTGAATATCTTCCACTTTGGCAAGTTTTTGGACTGATCTTGTTACTCCCCACTCTGTGTCCCAGGTAGCAGAATTCTGCCATACCTTCCTGACATTTACTGGGCTTAATGGTCAACCCTGCCCTTTGCAGTCTGCCCAGAACCTCCCCGACATGCTGAATGTGCTCATACCAGGAATGGCTGTAAATGGCAGTATCATCCAGTTAAGCAAGGGCATAATCTCCTGCTCCTGCTAGGATATGATATACCAGCCTCTAGAAGGTTTCCGAGGCATCTTTCATCCCAAAGGGCATCTTTGTGAACTCAACTAATCTGAAAAAAGTTACAAAGGCTGACCTCTCTCTAGTAGTGGGAGTCAAGGGCACCTGCCAGTAGCCCCACCCAGCTCCTCTAAGGCTTCATCTGTCCTAGGCATGGGGTAAACATCTGACTCTATGTGACTATTTAATTTTCTGTAGTCCACATAGAACCTGGTGTTGCCATCTTTCTTTGGTACCAGCACCAGTGGGGAAGCCCTGGGACTGCTAGACTCCTGGATTACCCCCATTTTCAACATTTCCTGTATATATCCTCCCACTGGGTCTGTCTGACTCACTCAGGCACCCTATAAGGGGCCTTCTTAATAGGCCTTTGGGGTCCTGTATCCACATGGTGCTGCACTAGGTGGGTGCGCCCAGGTTTCCCAGTGAACATGCCCCCGAACTCCTGTAACACTGGTCAGATTTCTCAAACCTGGATAGGGGATATTTGCTGGGACATTGCTACCTCTTCCACTGAGGAGTCAGTCTGAGCTTCTTTAAGATTAGTCACCAGATCCTCCTCATACTTTTCCTGCCATCCACTGCAAATGTTCAGCACCAGGGCCTCTGCTATCATGGTAAGGCTTCATCATGTTAAAATTGTGAATTTTTTCCCCTGCCTCCTGCCTAGCAGCTTTACCCTGTACTTAACATCAATGACCTTCCTTACCCCTTTGAAAGGTCCCTTCCAAGCTGCCTGCAGCTTAATGTGTCTGACAAGAATAAGAACCATAACCTGCTTTCCCACTGCATACTCTTGGGCTTGAGCATTCCTCTCATACCAGAAATTTTTCTGTTGTTGGGCTCTTGCCAGATTCTCCTGGGCCAAATCCATGAGTTCCCTAAGGCTTGTCCTGAGGTTTAGGACACATACAACAAAAGACTCCTTGTGGGATTATCACTCACCATCCCACTCATCATAAATCAGATCTGAAGGTCTCCTCACCTTCTCCCTATACAGCAACTCAAAGGGTGAAAAACCTATGGATTCCAGGTGTATCTCTCTCTATATACAAACAGCAGATGGGGCAAATATTTGCCAAAATCTTGCTTAAACTCATCTGCAAATGTCTGCAGCATGGTTTTTAGTGTAGAGTTTAACCTCTTCTCAACACCATTAGTCTGGGGGTGGTAGAGAGTGGTCTTTAGGTGCTTCAACCCACAGCACTCACACGGATAAGCCAGCAGGTCTGACATAAATTTGGCTCCTTTGTCAGTCAGTATTTCTCGCTTGGGAAACCTACCATGTTGAAAATCACTAACAAAGCATTTGCCACCTTCTCTGCCTTGATGGAGGACATAGCTACCCCTCAGGGTATCTAGAGGCATATCCAAAAAAGCAGCACAGGTTCCAGGCACAGCTTGATGCAAAAGTATGTAATGAGTACAAAAATGCCATAATATGGTCTGTATCTACCCAACCTCTCCTTCCAAGCTTCTGAAATCTGTGTATCTATGATATCATTCTTATAGCCCCTGCTTAAAAATACATCTTTCAGAGAGGCTAGATCAATATTCAAGTCAGCTTCATTATTATGAAGGCACATCATACGAAAAACCTGTCCTTTATGGACATTCTGTTTAGTATGGTTCGGATGCATACTATTGTTGTGCAGGATACTGTTCTTTCTAACACTCTTCCTGTACACACTAGTAGTAACTGAAATTAGCATATCACTATTTATCTGTACATCTAAAAAATCTATCTTTGTGGATGAATATTTATAAGTGAACTTTAAGAAATCATTCATACCATTAATATACAGAAAAAAAATCCAATAACAATTGCTCAGTCCCTTTCCAAAGCAAAAAAAATATCATCAACAAACCGTACATACCAACCAACTGAGGAACCATATCTATCACTCAAAAGAATATGCTGTGTCTCCCATTCAACCAAAGTAAGGTTGGCGTAGCTATTGGCACAACCTGTGCCCATAGCTACCCCAACCTTTTGCAAGTAGTGTACATCATTAAAAATGAACACATTATTCTCTAAAATAATTTCTAATAAGCAACATAAAAGTCTAATATTGTCATTAGATACATTATGTGCATGTAGTAGAGACCTGATATTCTCTATACCCCAGTCATTGGGTATCATGGTAAAAAGTGAAACTATATCCAGTGTAACAAAGAAACAAGATCCTGTAATATTACCAAGCTGGCTAGTTAGCTGAGAGAGAAAATCTTTTCTATCCTTCAAGACTGTCTTACATTCACTCAAAACAGTACAAAGATTTTTCTCCACAAAAATGGACAAGGGTTCTGTCAGCCAACACCTACTAGACACTATGGGTCTCACTGGTGGTCTATAGAGATCTTTGTGTATCTTTGGGAGGCCATATAATATTGGGATGGTAGGATTGTCAACTTTAAAATACTCAAATAATGGTTCTGTTATTAAGCCTGTAATCAAGAGATCAAATACTAAAAACTCTACTTTCTCAATGATACCCATGAGTGTATATGATGGTATAGGAACATAGGTGTCTGTATTGGCTAATAATTCCATCATTAATGAAATATAAACACATTTATCTAGCACAACTATGGTTCCACCTTTATCAGCTGGTCTTATTTCAACACTACTTAAATATTTCAAGTCTGATAAAGCTCGCCTCTCATCAGAGGTTAAGTTAAAAAAATCGGTCATTGTGCTTATTCAAAAACTTCTGTCTGAGTTGTCTATCACAAACATCTATAAACAAATCAATAGTAGAATTCAAAGGGTCCCTTCCAAGCTGCCTGCAGCTTAATGTGTCTGACAAGAATGAGAACCATAACCTGCTGTCCCACAGCATACTCTTGGGCTCGAGCATCCCTCTCATACCAGAAATATTTCTGCTGTTGGGCTCCTGCCAGATTCTCCTGGGCCAAATCCATGAGCTCCCTAAGGCTTGTCCTGAGGTTTAGGACATATACAGCAAAAGACTCCTTGTGGGGATTATCACTCACCCTCCTACTCATCATGAATCAAATCTAAAAGTATCCTCACCTTCTTCCTATACAGCAACTCAAAGGGTGAAAAAACTATGAATTCCAGGTGTATCTCTCTCTATACAAACAGCAGATGGGGCAAATATTTGCCAAAATTTTGCTTAAACTCATTTGCAAATGTCTGTAGCATGTTTTTAGTGTAGAGTTTAACCTCTTCCCAACACCATTAGTCTGGGAGTGGTACAGGGTGGTCTTTAGGTGCTTCACCCCACAGCGCTCACACAGACAAGTCAGCAGGTCTGACATGAATTTGACACCTTTGTCAGTCAGTATTTCTCTCTTGGGAAACCTACCATGTTGAAAATCACTAACAAAGCATTTGCCACCTTCTCTGCTTCAATGGAGGACATAGCTACCCCTCAGGGTATCTAGAGGCATAATCTATTACCACCAGGATATACTTCTACCCTGTGGAACTTGGGGTACTCAGAGGCTCCACAATATCCCTAGCTACTCTCTGAAATAGCTCCTCAATCATAGGCAAAGACATCAAAGGAGCCTTGATCTTGTCTGCCTTGCCTACTTTTTGGCACTACTCACAGGTTTTGCAGTACCCTCTTACATCCCTTGCAATCCCAGGCCAATAAAAGTCCTGCATAATATGTCTCTTAGTACACTTTATGCCCATATGACCTGCAAGAGGAATGTCATGGGCTATGGCTGGAAGCGCCAAATGGTAGGGACTAGGGTCTACTAACTGCTGCTTTACAACAATTTCTAGGCCTCCTTCAGGGTTGACTCTCTATACAGTAACTCTTTGTTCCAGTATACAGACTCCCCTTTCCCTTGAGAATCAGATGCTTCCCTAGCTACCTCCCTCAAGCCTCTTAATGTACCATCTGAGAGCTGAGCCTGTCTCAACTCTATTGTTGTCACCCTTCCCAGCTCCACCTCCACAAAAATTCTGGTATCCCCTGACAATGGTACCTTACTTTCAGCCTGGGTACAACCACTCACATCCACCTTTGCAGTCACTCTGTCCAAAAGAACATCAGTACGTACCTGCAGCTTAGGCTCTACTTCATGATTACTTCTACAGGGTAGCTCCCTCCCTGAAATAGCCACCTCACCAGCCCTGGCTTTAGGTGTGGGGTCTGTCCTGGTCTCCACCAGGATACCAGCCCCACATGCTTATCTCCAGGTCTGACTGCATGTAACTGCATGCACACAAGGGACTGCATTATCAAAAGCATTTCCTATCAATATATCTACATGGATATCCTCAAACATATCTACTTGCTTGCATCCTTTTCCACCCTTCCAGTCAACATGAACCCTAGCCAAAGGCATTTGGAATGGTGCATTAGGAATGGGGTTCTTCCTAAAGCTCTGACTGTAGTGGACTGCCCAAGCAAGTACTGCTCCTGTTTAACCACTGCCGACTACACAATGGTTATATCAGAGGCTGTGTCTGTCATAGCCATGGCCTGTTTTACATCCACTAATATCAGATATAAACGTTGTTAATAGTTAGGTACCCCTGTTGTCTCCAGACAACTTACTGGCTTACTGTTATTCCCACTTACTGGCTCCCCCACCTTTTGTTCCTTACCTTCCCTCCATGGACAACTGTACGCTATATGGCCTGACTGGTTACATTTAAAACATGTAACCCTTGATCTTGGTCATGTACCTGAACTAGTGGCTTCTCTTCTTAATGGTAGACTCTGTTGGGATGAATTAGCCTGCCCACCATGGGTTCCCTTAAATTCATGTACAGCACTGGTTATCCCCTTCTTTTGCAGTGATGCCCTGCTTGCTAAGTAGAGATCCCCCTTTTTTCCTTTGCTCATCTGGGGAGTTTCACACCTGTCTGCAGCCAGATTCTCATGTCCACATGCAAGGTTCTATGGGCTTGTTCCCTCACCAAAAGATCTTCCAGCCTTTCAAAAGTAGTGACCTGATACCCACTCACCTACCTATGAAAATAAGTGCTTAGCTCAGCAATATAATCGCATACACTTTCATCTGCCTTGTGTCTATGCTCACAAAACCTTTTCCTGTAAGCTTCAGATGTTACAACATTCTACTAACTATTGGGTGACTTTATCATAATTTAAACAATCAGTATGAGACAATTTAGAAACAGCATTTACAGCCTTACCATGAAATAAGGGGGTCAGGAACCATACCCAGAGCCCTTGGTCAGCATTATACTGTTTACATACCCTTTCAAATACTGTATCTGAATAAAACTATAAAAATTATCGCACTCTGTAAATTGTGGAAGAAATCTTTTGACCTTTATTGCTTTTGGGGTCTGGTCATTCCCTCCTCTCCATTACCTCCATGACCCTGGCGAAGATTCAGCATCTCCCTCTCATGTTGACGCTGCTTCTCATTTTCTTCAGCCTCCAAACATCACAGTCTTTCATTTCCTTTGGCCTCCAAATGCTGCAGTCTCTCTGCTGAATCTAATTCCATCTGTTTCTCCTCTTCTTCAGCCTCCAAACACCACAGTCTCTCTGCTTTTTCTAATTCCAAATGTTTGGCTTCCAGTTCAAGTTTCTTTAACTCCAGATGGATTTTTAAGTCCTCTGAAGAAAAGGTGAACTGTCCTGTTTCTGAGCACTGCACATCCCTATCAGCAGTCTGGTTATCCTCCTGGTTGCTAATGTAACTAAGGCTGAAATAATTTCTTCTTTAGTCAGGCTGGCATGCACCAGTCCTTTGGCTTTGCACACCTTGGTCATCTGGTTCCTCCTCAGCTCTCTATAATCCTCTGCTGACATCTTTGCCTGCTTTCCCTGACAAAGCTAAACTAACAAAAAAAAAATAAATAAAACTGTTGTGAAAATGAAACTCTGTATGTTTATCTTCTGGCTACTGAGACTACACACACCTTCAGTGACAACTGGCTACAGGCTACAGAAGTTCAATTAATATCTCACCAATATGTGACATCCCATCCTCTGGGCCATTAATCAAGGAGCCTGAATCCTCACCACTGATACTGGTGAGGAACATTCACTTGGAACAAAAATTTATACAGACAGTATTTCCAGATGCAGCTCTCTGCATCAAGCACACTTTCCCTTAAGAGTATATGGGGAACACACACACTTTGGTGTCTGTGTTTCCCTCCTTCCCTCTCTCCAGGCCCCAGTAAGACTTCCCACTGGCACAGCTGTAGAGTTGACTCCTAGCCGAGTGTCCAAGCCAAGTCCTCCACCACTTTTTCTGTGAAATCCATGCCCTGTGTCCCTGTTCCAAGTAGTTGACACACACACACACTTTCAGATTTGATTTTCACATGCGCGCACACCCACACACACACACACACACACACACACACACACACACCTGGGAAATGCTAGCACAGATTTACTAGCTATGCCCCTCTGCCCAGACTGTAAGTTAGTTACTGCCGCAAGATACTCTAAAGCCAGCTACTCTAAGGATCTTACAAGGGTACCCAATTATACACTGTGAAATTAATACTAATACAGATGATAGTGTTTGACCAATGCAGTAAGGCTTCCAGGAGTGGCCACAGTGTCACCAAATAAATATAAGTACTCTCAAATGTTAAAATATTCTGTAAAGGACCAGCCACAATGAAAAGTTTAAATATATTTAATAATAAATAATAAAATAACATGAACATATTAAATATCTAGTTACAATAAACAGAGTTTCAATCACAAGAAATATTACAATAACACAGATGAACAGATTCACACAGATACAGAAAAACAGTCTCCTTATATTTTCCTGACTGATTTAAAGAATTACTATTCCCTGGTTACTTACTAAAGCAAGGCAAAACAAAGTAGATGAGTAATCCTTCTGTGTCAGATTCCAAAAACAAACTGTTCTGAGACTTATGTCTTATCTGGCATTAAAACTTCATTTTATTCTTGGATTACATAATGACATCACATACATCTGGTCATCTGACTCTGGTTCCCATACCACTCTCTTTACTAGCAACTGAATCAGAATCTAGCACATATGCGTCAATAATACACACAGATAGAGCTTTGCTAAGATCTGCTGCAGCTTCTGGAGGCCATAAAATAATTTCAAACTTCCACCCTTCCAGAGTAGCAATTAGTTCACCCCTAAGGACAATACAGATGGCTTCCTAGTACAGACTTTTTGTCTCTGGCTGCACTGAGACCTGTGAGATATAACTTTTATGTCTTATATCAAGTAATTAAATTTCAAACTATTTTGCAAAGTTAGCTGAACTGAGATTAACCTATTCTCTTCCAGTATCTTCTGTCATATTGTATTCAGTTTAATAGCTACCATACAGTCTGACATACAGACATACTTCTTTTTCTGTCCAGCAGGACCCACTGTTGGTACATGTTTTTAACAAAAGCAACTTTACAAATTCATTTTCAACACAAGCACCTGCGCAAATCAGTTTGATATACAAATGGCATATAATTCTTTACAAAATTCCAGCTAACTATGCCGACATATGTTATACATCCAGTACCCTACTTCTCCTGGCATAGCTGGCAATACCTCACATGGTCACATAAGGTAGTAGAGGATGCAAGATAATCTGGTAGTTAATGAAGATATCCATCTACATCTTTTGTAAATTCACTTTAGTTTTTAAAGTTATAAAGTATGAAATTATAAATTTCATGCATAGGACCAACTATTAATATAAGCATTCTGCCACATTATGTTAGGGACCATGACCCATCATTTTCTAGAGATACTATAAAAGAAGAAAAGATGTTATGACTTAATTAACTAGCAGATTCCATTGCATCTGCTATTCCCCTACTACATCCCAAAAATGAATGTAAATGTTTGTCACAGGAGATGTTCACTACTGTGGGATTGCAGACATTGACTGTTTCACTGTCATACCTCCAGCCAATTTCTTATGTAACTGGACCAATATCAGAATCCAGAATATCAGGCTCATTGTCACACATTCAACTCTTTTTTTCTCATATTAGACAAACAATAATTGAGTATTTATGGAGACTCACTGCTTTTAATTACTGTTCTCCTTGAACAACTTAATCTTAAAATTAACAGCATACTCTATGAGAGCTATAGATTATCTACAAACCTTTGCCCTTTAAATCAGAGCTGCCATGGCAAAATGCATTCTGTATGTACATCACTATTGTGATCATCAGTTAGTTGCCAAGACCACCTACAAAAATCTACATTGCTTTGATTTTTTTTTCTAATCAAATCTTTACATGTTCATCTTTTACCAAAGAATTAACCTTTCATTACCCTGCACATGGCCAACTGTTTTCCATTTAAAGAAAAAATGCAACCGTCTTCTTCTATGGTTTATAAGGTGAATAAACTTATTATTCACCCTGTACTGCGTAGCCCAAATATACTCCTAACTTCTTACACCTAAATCCAGTGGAACATTTTTATTCTACATATACTGCACAAGTTTTAAATGTAGTTTTGCACCCTGACCTCAAAATATGGAACTCAGATTGTTTTATAGAATATTGCCCTTTTCCACCAAGTATTATATAATAACTATTTAAGCATGCATTTCTATTAGGATATGTATAATGACATATCTGCTAAATGTTATTAAAACTGCCCCCCCCCACAGTCTAATGTTATTTTATATTTTTGTGTATTATATACACTGGTTATCATGCTTATGAATAAATCTGATCTTGTGAGGTTTTGCTGGACAGTGGCTAAAATTAAAACTTTTAGATCATCTTATTCTCCAGGCTACTGAACATTAAATAAATGAAAGGAATGTAATACAAGCTGCATAATACCAACAGCTGACAACAATAGCTATATTTTAATAGTTGATACCAAATGACATACTAAAAAGCAGTTTAATTAGGCAATAAATGATATTTTTAGCATTGAATAAGTAGACATGGAGATAAAGAAAAGAATAAGGCTGTATAATAAGGCATTTCCTACTGCCTACAAGGGCTGGGCTAGACTAACCATGGAAAACGTAGAAGAGCATGATAAAAAATCTGTAAAATAATACAGCTTTAATAGAAATATAAGGTTGAGTGCCCAAATGCTAGAAATGACTTGCTTGCTGTTATACTCAAGGGGAAATCTTGAAATCAAGTGGCTATGTTATGAATTTATCTGGACATTTTCTTTCTGAGACTGAATTTGCTGTGTTAAACAGGGGTTTAAAATTTATACCCAGGGTTCTTTTCATGATTGCATTAATTGAAATGTGATCTTTTTAAATTCTGCAGGAAGTTACATTTGAAATATTATTTTAGAGATGTAAAAAATGAGGTTAAAGAAAATGTTTTAGATAGCACTAGCACTTTAAATGACAGTTTCTATTCATGTGATTCTTGTATTGAGTCTAAAGCTTACTGTTTCTTTGATACAAGTCATGTTAAACAGAAAAGCACATTTATTCCACCATTTTTAAATGAAGGTATTATACATTTCTCTGAAATGCTTAATTTTGCTGTGAATAATGAGTATTTAAAATTTAAAAAAGAAATCTATAACATTAATTACAATTTAACATTATTAGAATGGAAGTCACTGAAAGCATTAAGTAACAGAAGTTATTTAATTTTTAAGTGGCTGACAAAGGCAATAACCTGGTGATCATGTCTTACATCCAATATTAGCAGTGCCAGGAGCATTTGATGCATACTATGGTTTATGAAAAAGTTGATAACCTTATATATGAAAATGCATTAAAGGAGTATGAAAATTTGTTGCACAAGGGCTATAGATTAGGCTATTTTTCTGAGGAAGACATCAAAAAAGTTCAATGCAGAAAATTGTAAAATTGCCTATTTCTATTACCCTCCTAAGATACATAAGGATCTTTGGTAGATCTCAGGCAGGCCCATAGTTTCAGGATGTATTTCTTAAATAAAGTAGGGCAGTTTCTTCACAGTTACTTGTTTCCCAAAGTTTGCACCTTGCCTTCATATATTTGTGATGCGTTTGATTTTCTGGAAAAAATAAGCACTACTAAATGGAATTGTAACATGTTTTGGGTGAAAATAGATGTAAAGAGTTTATACACCAGCATCCAGCATAGTTTTGGTATTGAGGCAATAAGATGCTTTTTGGAAAACAGACCTGCTACAGAATATATTATAGAGCTTGTCCATTTCTGTTTAAAAAAAAAATTGCTTTGAATTTACCATCAGAAACAAGACACTGCTATGGAGGCAGCTTTTGCATCCATGTGTGCCAACCTTGGTATGGGCTTGTCCGAAAGGGAATATTTATATAGAAATTCTTTTTTTCATAAACATGTTGTCAGATATTACAGATTTATTTATGACCTTATTTTTCTGGTTGAGGGAGGGAAAGAATTAGTTGATGAATTTATAACTGACTTATAAAATAATAGATTTGGACTAAAATTTGAAAGTCTGAAAATTGGGACTTGTATCCCTTTTTTAGATGTCATAGTAGACATTTCAGATGACAATGTTTTTACAACTTCAATCCATAGGAACTTTAGTGAAGGCACACAATTTTTGTATGGTGAAAGCTGCCATACAATGCAAGCTATTCCCTTTAGTGAATTTTTTTGCTTCTATAAGCTATGTAATACTGAAGAGTATCTCAAACAATAACTAGATAAAACTATAGTCATGTTTAAAAATAGGGGCTATGATGTTAAGACAATATGCCATAGTTGCCAGAAATGCATACACAGCGTTAATGTACATCAGAAAAATAACCAGGGTGGACAATACACTGGGGCTGTGCATAAGAAAGAGACAAATGAAAATATATATTTTTGTTACAACATACAGTTGCCTTAGTCCCAAAATAATAGCTCAAGTTAGATATTTTGGAAATATATGACATCTTTAAGGGATGCCCCAGAGTGGTTGAACAAAGAACTAGCATTTTCCTGCAGAAAAGAAAAAAGTATACAGAATTTTTAGTAAGAGGTAAATTCGGTATTCCAACTCCCAATATACCATATAGTTTGACAATGTTTGGTACATTTCCTTGTGGCAAGTGTAAGGCTTGCAAGAATGTAATAAAAACTTTGCCTAGAATAAATAATGTTTCTTTTAGAACTTGTGGCCATTTTACTTGCAATACTGAAGGCATTATATATGCATTGAGATGTCCTTGCAACAAATTTTATATTAGAGAAACAAAAAGGTGTTTTAAAACTATAATTTTAGAGCATGCGAGGGATATTGCTAATAAAAAAGCAGAGAGCTCTATAGCTGAACATTTTAGTTTGTTTCATGCTGGAGAAAGTAAAGGGTTACAAGGCACTGTTTTAGGAAAAATACAAATATCTAGATTTGATGTTTCTTTTATCAAGAAGCAGTTGCTTTAAAAATAATCTACTTACATTTTAAAATTGGACACCCTGTCTCCAAGTGGACTAAATAAAGAATGTAATTGGAGAGTACTTCTTTAATTGTATGATTGCTTAATTGATGTATGTGTATGTGTATATATGGGGCACATTTTGTTACTTTGTGTTATACACCTTGAAGGCTTTGGTTGAGACGTCAGCATTTCATTACATTTGTTGAATATACTGGTGGTTGTTTATTTTTTGTTACAAGGCAACTTTTTATTTTGTGCTTCAGAAAATCTAGAAATTACTGTTAAAACTATGTGGATTATAGAGAAACATGGTTTGGTGCACAGACTAAATACCAAGCTAGGATAAATAAAAAGTTACAAAGGTCACAACATAACAATAAAAACATGATCTGAAAAAAAAATAATAATGAAATACACAAGGGTATAAACAAAAGGCTAATAAGACAGCGGAATGTCAATGAACAAAAATAATCAAGAGACAAGAAATGGGCTAAAGGCAATGCTAGTTCAGCACTTATGCACAGATGTTTTATACAGATGTCAAAACTGAAAAAAAAAATACTGAGGCAGACAAAAGAAAAAACTACCTCTAGACTGGATAGACAGACTATCTAAGGAATGTTGCCTGAAAACTGAATGAAATACAAAGGTATTACAGAGAATAATGAAGAAAAGAATAAGATAGAATGCTACTCAGAAAGATTACAATTGGTGACAATAACGAATACTTTAATTATAAGCAAACATGGAGGACTATTGATGAGCTGACAGATGAGCCCAGAAGGACTGTGTAGAGTTTCATGGAAATTACCACAGCATTACACAGTAAGTGTAAGCAAAAGGCAAACAACATTGAAGAAAATGTGAAACATGAAAAAAAAGAGTACCGGAGTACGCATACAGATATGCATGCTTAAAAGAAAACCAGAGGTAACAAGGGATGGATAATTATCAAAAAGATAGAAAAACATTGTTGTTTGGTTGAATGCTCTAAGTTAATGTCTTGGAGCAGTTTAAAGTATTTTGGATCATTTTTTTTAAAACATGAGGGACACTGAAATTTAGTAGTTTGGGTATTTTCAAGTACATTCATATATAGATAAATAGAATAAATTGAATAAATAACTATAGTTATGAAAAAGCATGAATGAAAACAACTTTAAACACTAGCATATGATACTAAGAGAAAAGAGGCAGGCGTGCATACTTTAGGCATAAACCATTCTGTGTAGAATCCTCTAGATCAGGGTTATGGCTGGACCATCAGTCACTGTGTGCTCGTTCCCTTGATCTGGTGTAAAGAGAAAAACACTGCAGAGACCTGCCAGGCAATAGACTATTAAAAGTTGACCAAAACTAATGCTAAACTTCAACAATCCAAACCAAAGTGAAGGCCATAACAATTTATAAAAAGATTTAGCACTCTTGTTCCATAACCTGGAACTTCTTCAGAATAATAACCCAAACTGCATCACTTCCTTAAATATTTGGTTCTAAAAGATACATTGTCGCATCACCACCATCAAATCACAATCTATTAAAACTATTCAGTTGTTCAATATATTCCAGTATAAAAGCTCACTTCTTGTACATTATAAAAGAGCACCATAAGAAATATTATTTACGTTAATGTTTTAAAAATGTATTTGTCCCGGTCCCCTTCAATAAATACACCACACCAAATAACATTTGATGACCTTTATTAAACTTCCATTAACATAACTTTATTGAAAAATATTTTAATTTATTGATCACAGCATAAACATCTTTATTGAACAATATTTTAATTTATTGATGACAGCATAGAACCATTTACTCAGGCAGCATAATCTCACTCACCCTAACCAAATAAGCAATGTCCTCACCTCTGCTCACTTACTTTACTTATTAAGCAGTGTCTTATCGCTCACGTTCTTTCCCAAAATCATTGAATTAAACATCCAACACCAGAGGGGAAACAGAAGAGGGACAGGCCTGCCACTCTTCTCTGTGAACCAGGCTGACACAAGCTGTTTCCCCTCATTCACTCCAAAACCTTCACCAAACCATACAAAGCAAACCTACGTGTACATTAAAAGGTCCAAACCAAAATCATTAAGGTCAACTCCATCCTCTCTGAGCCAAACTGGATCCCTGTCATTGACATCCCAATGTCCTATCATATAAATACCCAAAGCAGCCAGTTGCCTAACTAGGCTAACATTAACAAACCGATGAGCCCTATCCAAAGGGAAAATAACCGTGGTACTACCTCTGATCACCCAACACACATACCTAGGTATAAAACCTCTTTAAAATAAACAGATCCTCAGTTATCCTAACTAACAACCATAGCTTTGGTATTATGCCCAGATCGTTACCTGCCAAATGTACTACCAGAACACTAGGAGCCCAATCTCACCCGAAACGGTACAAACCCAATCAAAGACACCCAGCCTAATTGCATCCCCCTTTTTCTGCCAAATGGATATAAGCATGACCAAAATGAGATTTCCTTTCCTAGAAATTTAATGTAATGCTAAGCCAGTCACTGTAATCAATTATCTACTATAGGACAAGAAAGCATTTGATGATGACGAACAACCCACCCTCTTCATGGCTTCAATTAATCTGCTTTCTCACATTAACTCCAATACCCTTCCAATGCACAGAAAGTGAGAGGGAAAACCTCCCTCACAGAAAAACAACACACCAACAAGCTCTCCTCATCATATACACAAACTGATTACATGTCATCAGCTTGCCCCTACAGATCAAAATGAAGTCAGGAGGACTCCCAACATGAGACCAAACAACCTCTTAGCCAAACTCACCAGTCACAACCACCCATTACTGTCCTTTCCCAATACTAAAATCACAGAAAAGGAATTCAAGGAACTCATCCAGATGGTTTAACGTACTTTAATATCAGAATGTAAAACCAAACAAGACATAAAAAGATAAGAGCTTTCATCCTGTACAATGACAAGACTTCATCAGTTAAACTTCTTTTAAATGTCACTGGTTAAATAATCCACTCACAACATAAGTAATTTACTTAAAACAATGAAATGCCTTCATTTAGATCAACCTTTCTACCTTCTGAATCAGTTTAAAAATCAATTTGTTATTACTATGTGCCTTTGTTATGTTATATAACTAGAATGGTCTTTTAAAACTACATAAAACAACTATTATTTACCTTTGCAATGCTTTTCGTCTAAGAAAACTAGTGATCGAAACATGCTCATGCAGTCCTAGGTAATTGGTCACATTTAAGATCAGCTGCCAATAAAGTTCTTTCTTTTCAAAGAAGATTACCCAAGGCTCTCCCCCCTCACTTTGCTGCACTTTCTTCAGGATGATAAATTTAAGCCAGTGTCTGTCATTAGCCATAATATGATTTAATAAAGCGTTATTTCATTTTCTTTTCTTAATTTCATAACAATGCTTGTAAGTATAGTCTTTTAATGAAAGCTCTATTTTCCCTACATAATATGCTTTGTACAATTGGCATAAAGCTGCGTAAGTCACACCTTTTGTTTAGCAATCGTATTTGTCAATTTTGTACCCTCTGACTGTTACCTTATCAAAGAGCAAGCTGCATTTACAATAATTACAATGACCACAACACCGCATACTACCAGTTGCTTCTGTTCTTATTTTAGCTAAGGGTCTCTCCAGTATTGTTTTCAAACTCAGACTTTTTTATAAACTATACAACGGTGATCATCAATCTTATCCATTATATCGACATCATCCTTTAAAATTAACCATTTTTTTGTTGTAATTTGTTTCACCTTATCACTTTCCAGGTTAAAGATAGTCGCACAAGCACATTTATACCTATCAACCACCTTCTCTACGTTAATGTCAATTTCCATGTCCATGTTCTTTTTACCTAAAGTTGGCATAACGTACCCTGTTATTCTCTTACTAACCACTTCCCAATACTATCTGCCTGCCTTTCCCCAACTGCTTCATTTTAGATCTACCCAACCAAATACTCACGGTGGAAAAAAAATACTGAAACATCCCGCCAAACGAGTGATGAAAACAACTCCAGCACACTAAGAGATTCATAATGTATCCATAAAGCAAATGTCACACTAAGTATAGTCTAATGAATCTCCATTTACCAATGTGATTCCCTGCAACAAAAACCTTAAAAACCTGTCTTGTCAAGGGCCATCATCTGTCAGTCTTCACACTATCATCCCTACCCCAATCCTTCAACATATGACCACAAAATTTAGTAAAGTCATATAACCCTGCCACCCATGCAACTATACTAATCACAGCTAAGTCCACCTTGACTGACTGAACTGTCTTACCTTGATCCCAAGCCTGAACCCAATATTTCAACAACAATCCATCCACCAAACTCCTTCCTCCTCAAGCAGCTACAACACACAATTTAACAAAATCTTGTAATACCCTACCATATACCTTCCTATTAAAAGCTGTCCAGGATTCGTGTACCAAGCAACTGATCATTCCAAGTAAACAAAGACACTCATCTGGCAATACCAGATGCTCATACTGCTGCCCCATTGTCCAAATGAAAATTAGCCCTTTTCCCAGCAACTTTTCCTGCTAGACCTTTGAATCCAGCCAAAGTGGAACTAACTGCAAACAGTAAACATCCCTCTTCCAATCTTCCTTCCATCTTGCTGGCCAGCAAGCCACAATCCACCCCCCAAACATGCCCCCAACCCAATAGTTATTCCATATCTGTAAACAATTGCAAATACCCTTGAACAACACAATCAACCTGCCAAAAAGCCATACAATCAAACTGCTCCAAAAAAGATAACCACAATGCTAAATCAGCATGCACCAACTTATTAACCCCCACCCACTGATGTTTGCTTTGCACCCATTCAAGCAAACCTACGGAGCCTGAAGAGATCCATGACATCCTTAATCTGCCCCTTGTCCTTAGATTTCCTTTAATCTTTTCTTTCAAATGGTTTACATTCAAATATGGTAAATAAAACAACCATGACCTGCATTCACTAGTAATCCCAGGACACAGTGCCATGCTTGAACCCGTCTAACTTCTACCTAGCCAATGGAACACCAGGTTCCTCACTCATCCCCTAAACAGTGGCGCACCTTCCCATGTTCCATCAAACCCTTCACCTACTCTTATGAAATCATCTAGATGATGTACCTTCTCCTGATTGCCCACCCACTGCTGCCAAAATCCAATGTAGAGCAGTGCTAAACCTCTCAAAGTAGCACAGGCCATGGAGAATCCCATCAGCATAGCCTTGTCTAAGTAAAAATTAAACCCAATTACCCTCCCAACAATGGCCACTCTTCCTCTCAAACCAGTAATAAATGAAAAAAAAATGGATTCAATATCTACCTTCACCAACCATGGATCCATAAATTCCTGAATGACCTGCACTCTATCATCCAAAGATGGCTAACATCCTTTTACTTCATCTCCCAAAATAAAATCCTACACAGAATTCTCCTTAGAATAAGACCAATTGTGACTCAAATGAAATGACTTTCCCACTTCTTAGGAACCAACCCCCAATGAAGAAATCGTAAAGTTGTAAAGGGGTGAATATCAAATGGACCATAATCTATCTGCCCACCATTCTTTCTCCACCAAGCCATTTGAAAGCTCTTCCTTTCCCTTCAAGGAATATAGATTTCTACAAATTGATCCTTCCCTTCCAACCCTGATGTGGTAGAAAATCCCTTAGAAACCCATCTATCACTTTGACTGCAACCACAGAATCAGGAAATTGCATGAACAGCTGACACAATACCTGCATGTTAATGGGAAGATGGGACCCCCAGTCTTCCCTTTGACCCATGAAAGGACACCCCCCTTCTCTGTGCCTGAAAATTCTCCCTGCCCCAACTACCCTGAAATCCAGGAAACAAAGAAAGTAGCCCATCCAATTCAGGCTGCTGCAAACTCAAATTAACCAATATACCTTCCCATCTACCACCTGCCCAGCTGAATGCATACCCGCACACTTCAAGCAGGTGTGTGAAAGCCTACACACTATCAACAAGCAACACCCTCATGTAGCCATGCCAGCGTCCCACCTACAGATAACACCCAAACCATAGATAACCCCACTCTACCCTCCCCGGTGCCTGCCTCCACTTGAATCTCACTAAGCCCCTGCTGATTCTTCCTAATTGCTGCCACTTTGCCAGACTCCTGACTTGACCTGACTCTCTTATCCCTAAACTAGACCCATCCCACACCAAGTCAGACACTCTTAAATGAACTCCCATCTATATACTGCAACCATATTATGGACCGCTTCTGTGGTGGGCACATCCCCTGTGGCAGCTTCCCTTGACTACCATGCCTGCTTTCTATGAGTGACTTCCTGACTGCCTTTCAGTCTTCCCACTGGACTCACCAGGTTCTGCACTTCCATCTGCCAGAAGAAAGACCACAATAAGTCCTCTAGCATTTTTGACCATGCCACTTTCCTGGCAGTCACACTGAGCTGCAGAGCATACCCCATGCTCTTCGAACAAGTGTGTGAAAACCTGAATTTAAAAAAAAAAGAGAGATTTAAAATAAATAAGTACCTGTGGGAATCAAACCCTGTAACACAGAAATTCCACTCAATAACTTTAACCACTGTGCCAGCTGTGAGACTAGTTATAGTAAATGTGCACACTTAACTATATGAGTGATAAGCCTGTCCTCTTTGCCAAAAACTGTAACCATACCTCTCAATCTCGTAAAGCAATAAATCTGGACAAGGCATCAACAATGGGGTACAAAAGCCCAAAAAAAGGAACACTTTTTAAATATTGCTCTTACAACATAGAAAATTAATAGAATAACAGGTTTTACAGTACCACAAATTTTCTTAAGGGTATGAAATCTGGAACTCCATTGTCTGACATTATTTTCTGAATTTAACCCTCAATGATTGTCTGCCATTATTTTCTGAATTTAACCTTCAATGATCTGCCAATGGTTGGCCAGAAAAGCACAATTTTATGACAAATGGTCCAAATATATGAGACAAAATCTGGACATACTGCAAAATATGTACAGTTGAGATGTATGCTTGTAACAGCTGAAATGGTCCCTCTGCCCCCAAATGTACTCAAAACGCCCAGGTCCGACCACAACCTGTGAAAAGAAAAGAAAACTCCCACAACAAGCACAAGCAAGCATAAAAGAAGACCATCAAGGACTGAAAAGAAACCAAACTACCATGACTCAGGAAGGAGCAGCAACTACCCAACTCAACCATCAATGAGATGGAAACCCACCTCCCACAGTAAAGGTCCACCATGCCACAAATACATGGCAAGCACCCATCTTCTCAACCACCATGAGGCTCCAAGGTTAGTGCCCAACAATGTGCTGCACTGACACCTTCCTAGCTGACTTTGCAATGGCCACAAACCGACATTATTTTGCTCATTTTACCTGCAAAGTCCTCAGATTAGTTCCCACATTGCTGAAGTTTAAAGGAGTGCCCATGTGTTACACATATCCCAGACTCAATATTTCACTCAAGAAGAACAAATCAATCCATCATCTTCTGCAGATGCTAAAGAACTCCACTCTCTATACACTGCCTTCACCATTCCACCTGCAATCCCAGACCACCAGACAAGGTGCACCGAACATACTATTATCTATGGCATAAAAGGGCAACAATCAACACCTTGCAAACAACAGCAGCTTCACGTTGATGCTACGTAGCATATCCCTGCAAATCCTGTATCCAATTGTCAGTCTCAATCGACTACAATAAGTATATGCCAACCACAAGAAAGCTCACAACCCACTTCAGTCCTTTCTCATGCCTCTCTCCTCATTACTCCTTTTTTCTTTCTTTGTTATGTCCGAAACTCAAATGTATGTTATTCGTATCTCAGATCCCTAGTGACTTTACACTCGTTTTGCTATTCTCTCTCTTTTTTTTTCTTTTAATAATCTTTAGATGACCAAGAGGATGACATGCAAGCTGTATAGTCTCTTCTACCCCACACCATCCCAACAGCTAGCGCTCCACCACACATGTGCAGAAAGCAACCGTTAATCACAGGTGCCTCACAGCCCATGAAACTCACTATCCAACATTTGCTGACTAGATGGAAACTAAAAAACAAATCCACCACCACCATTAACAAGCTAACTGAGAGGGAAAACACTGTAAAATGACCAAAACCCTGCATAATAATCGCAGGAGCTGTAACCTCAGCTCACTACCACTAACAGCTGCACCAGGAGAGAACCCCTCTCAACTCCAGATCTAGTCAAGAATGAAACTGCCTAAAACAACCAGGGGGACAGTACCATTAACCTTTAAATAATGACCACAACCCTACATAATACTGTGAGAGCTGTAACAGCAAATCACTACCACCAACGATCAAGCCTAGAGGGGAGCCAGCTCAACACCATCACTGATTAGGGACTAAACTGCCTAAATAACCAGGCGCAAACAGTAAAATTAAAAGTTAAATTTCAAACCTCTGGGAGTTCTTAAACAATGAAAAAGCATCACAGCCCACAGCAACCCAGTCAAACTAAACAAGCAGGTTGGTCACAAGTACCCAAAAGTACACCAATAATCCAAAGAAAGGTACAAGCTAGATAGCCAAATTCCAGGAAAAAACAGTTTTATTCCGCAAATCCACGAAGAAACACTAGCAAGCCACACTACAACCACAGAGCATTAACGTAGTGAAAAATATCCTAACGTTTTCGTCATATAACTTCATCAGATGAATGCCACAATCAAAGTTGACTGTTTAAATAAAAAATTAAAATATTGACATCCAATGAAAATTGCAAAACAATTAAAGACCTTAATTCAATTGTATTCTGTTTAAAATACTCAATTTAATTGAATGCTGAGAAATACAAAATATGTACGTGTTTAAAAATGAATAGACTGTGAATGTTATTTTAAAAAATTACTATCCTTCACATAAAAAAACACGGGAAAAGCACACATATAGTTTAGGAGTGTGATTTTCATTTTATCCAGTAGATGGTGCTCTTTTTCTTCAAACATTTGACATATTTTATTATAAACATTTTGTTTTTATAGACAATTTAATTAATATTACTTACTGATGTATGAAATCAGGTCCGGGAAGTGATTATTTAGTTTTTTAAAATAACATTCACAGTCTATTCATTTTTAAACATGTACATATTTTGTATTTCTCAGCATTCAATTAAATTGAGTATTTTAAACAGAATACAATAGAATTAAGGTCTTTAATTGTTTTGTAATTTTCATTGGATGTCAATATTTCAAATTTTTATTTAAACAGTCAACTTTGATTGTGGCATTCATCTGATGAAGTTATATGACGAAAACATTAGGATATTTTTACTACGTTAATGCTCTTTGGTTGTAGTGTGGCTTGCTAGTGTTTCTTTGTGGATTCGCGGAATAAAACTGTTTTTTGGAACTGGCTATCTGGCTTGTACCTTTCCTTGGATTATTGGTGTACTTTTGGGTACTTGTGACCAACTTGCTTCTTTTGTGGTGATTTTGTGGTCATGGACCTGATGGCAGGTTCTAGTGTTTCTAATGAGGCAAACAGTTTTGAGAAAGCCACTATGGGTGAGCTGCGAAAGCTTATTGGACAGGTATCTCAGCTGGTCAACCTTCTCACTCCCCTCAGCCAGTCGTTAATTGTGCTTGCTAGCGGATCCAGTTTACCTGGGAACCGGGAACTTCTAAAATGTTCAGCTTCGAATTAAGGAACAAATATTGGAAATAAAGACTCTAGAAAAGAAAATAGGGCAGCACAAAGTTGCCAGGTTCATCGTGGTAGTCTGGATGGTTTTCCTGCACTTACTTTTGTAAGTTCCGACGCGAATGCAGGTGAACAAATGAACGTTACAATGCATAATGAAAGTGCTGAGGGAGAAGGACAATTGAACAATTCATTTCCAGCAGGTACAAAAAGACTATTCAAAAACATTTTAGATTTTAAAATAGACTTTTCCACAAACATACAAAGCATTAATCATGGTGGCAATGATTCATATGCCATGATGTTAAATAAATTGGATACATTACTGTATAAATATAAGAACTGTGAAATGGATAACGCATATTTAAAACATTGTTTAAGTTTAAACATAGTTCCAAAAGGTTTACGGGTATGTAAATACCCGAATAATGTCAAAGAAGGATCTGAATTTCATAAAGATTTATTGAGAGCTTTTGACAGATGTGGTATGGACATTATGAGAGCCATTATACGAAATAATGAGCTCGAAATGGAGGTTGTTTTCCATCAGGTTGAAACTATGAATAATAAAATAGTGAATGATTTTCTATTTTTGGTAGAAACTGAAAAAAAACAAATACATCAACATGTTAGCTAACATTGAGTCAAGATGTAAAAAGATACAAGAGAGAAAATTAAAAAAGATAGATAGAGATGTTAATGAATATAGTAAACAAACACATTATCCAAGGCCTAGGGGATATAAAGAAATAGTACATCCCAGAATTTGTTTTACAATAACAATCACATGGACAGACGGGAGAGTAAAGACAATCAAGAAAATTTTGATGGACAAGTCCCTTTAGACCACCCTTCCCTGAGGCGTTCAGAGAGATTAAAGAGAAAGGAACCAGTGAATTACAGGTACAACTATGGTCCCCACAGACAGAAGGGGTGGGACTCAACAACAACAACAACAAAAAAAAAGATTACTGGATGTAGATTCCATTGATGAAATTTCAAAGGATGGTAATATTATTACTTATCAAGGATTCAATATTTTTAATTACACTAGTAGTGAGATTAGAAAGGGACACTTTGCCTTATTTTCAAAAGGTTTCACTTTTATACCAAAGGTTAAGACCAACATTTTTAATGTACTAATTTACCTCAAGTTGTTTATTCGACAAAAAAACTTGGAGATATTTTTTTCAGCTCAAGAAAAGAGACATGTGAAAGACCCTCTGACCAGAAAAAGCACTTTTAATCCACCATTGCACCCACAGTTAAAACATTTCGAAACTTTAGTGGAAAAAGAACTGAGGGAGCACTTAAAATACAGTAGAGTAACCCCTAATCTTACAATTGAAGAAAGGGAAATTTTACAAGACTGTAGAGATAACATGAATATTAGAATAATGAAATTGGATAAAGGTGGTGGTGCTGTTTTCATGGATTATATTATGTATGAGGGTAAAATGTTGGATATTTTAAATGACGAGAAAACTTATGCTAGGGTTTCATTAAATGAAATACACATAGCCTATAGGAAAATACAGGTATGTTTAAATGATTTACTTTTTGAAGGATTGATTGATTTAAGCACATACAACTATCTGATTGTTGAAAAACTAAAAGTCCATTCAATTTTTGGTATTCCAAAGGTGCACAAAGATTTAGTTGATCCACCACTGAGACCAATAGTTTCGGCTGAAGGCTCAGTGATTGCACCTTTGGCTAAATATATAGACTCAAAACTTAAATCTGATATTTTGGAAAATAAAATTATTTTAAAAGACTCCTGAGATTTTTTAAGACGTACGGATACTTCATTAATTAATACAAAAAGTTTTATTACTCTTGATGTGATAGATTTATTTACTTGCATTCCTCATGACTTAGGTCTGGTTTGGTTTGAAGAATTCCTAGCAGATATTCATACCATTCCTTTCAAAATGTTTCGAACATGTCTTGTATTAATGGACCTTGTGTTAAAGAATAATTTTATATTTTTTCAAGGTGAATATTTCAAGCAGTTAAAGGGTGTGGCAATGGGGGCACATTGTGTGCCCACCTACGCTAACATTGTTCTGTTATACTGGGAGAAAAATATGTTTTTTCCTCACGATATTACAATTGTTGGAATTTATACGGGCGCTTTTTGGGTGACATTTGTCTATTCTGGAACAACTCAGAAATTAAATTTGCAGAGTTTTTTGAATATATTACTGGAACTACTGATTTTCTGAGGTTTACATACCAAATCAACAATAATGAATTGGTGTACTTAGACATTAATCTAGTTAGAACAACAGATGGACTTTAGTCCAGAATATACAGAAAATCAACTTTTTCTAACTCTTATTTACATTTTAATAGCGCCCATCCACCACCCCAAAAGAGAGGGGTTTTTAAAGGTCAGCTAGTTAGAGCAAGTAGAATGACCTCTTTGGATAAGGAATTCGAAGAAGAAAGTAAAATTATTATGGATATGTTCAAAATCAGATGTTATCCAAATGAAATGTTAACAGAAATTTATACACAAGTAAAGGAAGGTAGGTGCAATAGGTTTGTCCATATTTTAGGCATAAGATTGCCCACTACTAACATGGAAATTGTAGATTCAGAACATGTTAAAATAGGGCAGAATTTTTCTTCTGCTTTCACTACGACTTATACGGGTGAAACTAACATAATAAAAAAAGTTATAAACACTGAATGGTCCAGATTTGCAAAAATCTCAGATTTAGATGTTATTATTGAGAAACCTTTGCAGTATATATACAAAAAAGGACGTAATGTAAAAAATATTTTGGAAGGTGGTATGCACAAGTATTCACATAATATACATGAGAACAATAAGAAAGGGACACACAAGTGTGGTAGTTGTGGTTATTGTTGCAATATATTGAACCTTGAGACCCTGTATATAAAAAGTAGAAACAAGTATATTAATACAAATGGGTTTGCAAATTGTAATACCTCAGGGGTGGTATACTTAGCCCTATGTGTCCTATGTGATTCATTTTATGTAGGTAAAATGGAGAGGCGATTGAAACAAAGAATTTATGAACATGGTTATGATATGAGGAAAAAGAAAGATAATAATGCATTATTTAAACATACTTTAACCTGTGAGAAAGCTAGTTTTAAATTCTTTGTTATTGAGGTAGTACCCACAGACCTTAGGGGTGGTCTTTGGGAGACCCGTTTAGAATACAGGGAATTATACTGGCAATTGGTTTTTTATGCCAGTCATCCCCCAGGCCTTAATGACATGGTATCTGTAAAGCCTGTTTTGAAATTAAGGGCTGCTAAGTTATAAAATACATCTCATATTTTTTAAAATAATTTATTTTTAAATATTTTTGTATTTAATGTATTTATTGTATTTATTGATTTTATACAATATTTGCAACAATTTTAATAAATTTTAATATTATATTTTTAAGGTTTAAGCACTGATATTCATGGTTTCAATTACTATCCTTCACATAAAAAAACACAGGAAAAGCACACATATAGTTTAGGAGTGTGATTTTTATTTTCTCCAGTAGATGGTGCTGTTTTTCTGCAAACATTTGACATATTTTATTATAAACATTTTGTTTTTATAGACAATTTAATTAATATTACTTATTGATGTATAAAATCAGGTCCGGGAAGTGATTATTTAGTTTTTTAAAATAACATTCACAGTCTATTCATTTTTAAACACGTACATATTTTGTATTTCTCAGCATTCAATTAAATTGAGTATTTTAAACAGAATACAATAGAATTAAGGTCTTTAATTGTTTTGTAATTTTCATTGGATGTCAATATTTCAAATTTTTATTTAAACAGTCAACTTTGATTGTGGCATTCATCTGATGAAGTTATATGACAAAAACGTTAGGATATTTTTACTACGTTAATGCTCTTTGGTTGTAGTGTGGCTTGCTAGTGTTTCTTCGTGGATTTGCAGAATAAAACTGTTTTTTGGAACTGGCTATCTGGCTTGTACCTTTCCTTGGATTATTACCCAGTCAAACTAACCCAAACAATCAAGCCAACCAAGAAATAGCATCACTCACAGCAAGCCAGATCCTACTCTTTCTAACATGTAATCCGCCCAAAGCCTAAAACTTCTCATCACACTACTTTGTAAGGGAAAGGAAAAAAAATCTTATGCAACCATTACTCATCTCCTCTGTACAGACTACCATTAACCCAAGGCCTACCTCTCCACCCCATTACATACTGGTCATCATGGACATAAGCCTGCCATATAGCAAGTTCACACCAAATTCTGATCCCTTACCCAGTTACACGCCCACAAAACCAGTCAAATCCTTCCTTGCACTTACCTCATTTCCTCCCAACCTTCCTACTATCCTAATTTAACCCTTCCATCCCCACCACAATTTCATTCCACTACCATCTTAACTCCCATTACTATTCCTACCTGACCCTTCCCCGAAGACATCCCTGGGAAAAAATAGTTTGTTCCCAAACCTCATTAATATATACAAAAAATGTGTGTGTGTGTGTGTGTGTGTGTGTGTGTGTGTGTGTGTGTGTGTGTGTGTGTGTGTGTGTGTGTGTGTGTGTGTGTGTGTGTGTGCATGCACACACATGAGCATGGGTTTGTGTTTATATAAAAAACATATAATACATCATTCTAAATATAAAACTATTTCAAAATCAATAAAAATATAATAGTCACAGCCCTTATAAATCAACAATAAATATGAATCATATAAACACTGTTTTAAAATTTTATAAACTTAGTTATGCTGCATGTAGTTTTAAAATAGAATGAACAGATATCATATCATTTAATCCAGGTGGATTCATGACATCTAATCTAAGTTGCCACATTAGTTCTTTGAATTCTAACCTGGATTCTCATTCAGCCCATCTCGGGTCAACCATTACTTTCTCTAGTATATCAACTTTGTTCCCATATGATGCCTTGCAAACAACAGAATGTGTATAGAGTGCATTATTTGTATTAATTTTCCTGCTGTCGTAGAGCTGTTCATGTATCCTCCATGTTAGTTTTCTTCCCACATAAAAACTTGAACAGCCTGTACAAATTACTATGTATAGCATATCATGTACCCAGAGTTTTAACATTTCCTTTGACCCACTTAATCTTATTACTTACTGATGGTTATCCACAATAATTTTTCAAGAAAGCCACACATTTTACAAGAAATATACCAAAATAGTTCTCAGTTTCTATGCTCAAGAATTCATGGCAAAGGAAAACATAATGAGGAAAGGGCAAAAGGGCCAAAGGGCCAAATTGTGCATACTATTTTTGTATCTATTTGTTAAGCAGGTAAACTCACTGGGGAAAGTATCCCTTTTCAGTCATCTGTCGCTGTCATTCTGTAGCCAAATCATGTGCAACATAAAAAAAAAAAAAACATGTTGGAAAGATATGTATCAAAGAAACTACCATTTCTTTAGAATTATTGTCTTATCCATTGAAAGTACTTCTCTTATACTATTT